>NW_021260089.1:0-1068 GCF_002162155.2 Triticum dicoccoides | reverse complement strand
CCCCCCTCCTTTTCTTGCTCCCGAGCCGTGTAGCGACCTCCCGGAGCTCAACCGCACCCACCGCCGTGGAGCTCGTCGCCGACGTGCTCCCGGTCACCCTCCGACCACTCCACGGTGTCCATCATACTCACCGTGTCACGTAGCACCTAGCTAGCTACTCCCCGAGCCTCACCGACCCCTCTAGCGTCAAGTTCGTCTTCGGCCGAACCCCGGTGGCCGCCAAAGTCGTCGCCGGCGCCAACTCCGGCCACCCCGACCCCAACGGACTCCACCAAGAGCTGCGGCTCGTCCTCAGCTCCACTCCGGTGGTCTTCGCGACCCATTTGGTGGCCGAAACAGCCAAAACCACTTCCGCCGCCACGTCGGGCTCGCCGGCGGCTAAACGCCGGTGCAGCCGACCCGGGTTTGACCACGGGTGGGCCCTGGTTGACTCCCCTGAGTCAATGACAGGTGGGGCCCAGCCCTGTTAATTAAACAGGTTTAGTTTTAATTAAACTTTAATTAATCTAATCACACTGACACGCGGGACCCACTGTCAGGTTTGACCCGGACATGTCCCGTTGACCTGCTGACGTCACACTGACGTCAGGCTGACGCAATAATTGATTTTCTGGAATTAATCTAATATAGGAAATTCCAGAATATAGTTTAAACTTTGAAAATTCATAACTTTTATTCTGTAACTCCAAATCAGACAAATTATATATGAAAAATGATCAGAAAAATCCAATCTATCCATCTGTACTATTTTCATGCATGACCAAACAAGTTAACTTGATGTTTAATGCAGAACAAGGAAAAACACTTTAAAAGGCCATGTTTGAGTTTGAAATTTGAATCTTTGATTCAAATTGGTTCAAACCCTTCTGGTCTTAGTTGCATTAGCCCAACACACTCATATTGCTATGTTTCATGCATGCATCATATTGTTGCACATTGTTTGGTGATGGTTGTGTATCGGTGTTCTTTGCGGCAGGTTCTGCCTCCGAGGAGTACCGTGATTACCCTAACGAAGAACCGTATCAGTGCATCGAACCATCAGGCAAGCAACCAACCATTTGATCATAT
>NW_021260088.1:0-989 GCF_002162155.2 Triticum dicoccoides | reverse complement strand
TCAGATCCCACACATAGCAATACACATTACACGTACGCATAACATGCAAGTATGTGTTGTACAACATGGCATCACAGCATAACTCAACGACTCAAAAAGATAAAGGCTCAGAAGAGCCATCATAGCATTTATTGCAAACAGGGGTCACAAGACCCATCATACAGAGCATACAAGCAACAAGCGGAAGCATTACATGTCTGGGTACAGACATCTACAAATGAAAAAGGCTGAAGAGCCTGACTATCTACAACGTCCGATCAAGATCGTAGCTGAGGTACAAGCTACTCGTCGAAGTCCACAAGACACTAGTAAGACCGAAGTCTCCGCTGCAAAAACATAAATAAAGCAACATGAGTACAAAGGTACTCAGCAAGACTTACATCAGATCCTATCATACATGCATTTGTATCAAGAGGGTAATGTGGGGTTTAGTTGCAGCAAGCCAACTTTGACTCTGTGGCTATCCTGTTCTACGACTACCAGAAACTCTTGAGGTGAGACAACGTACACGAGTCCACTAATCACCACACAATACACTTACTATGGATTCATCCCTGTCTCCCTACGAGAAGGCCATCCATAGCACTCACACTTGTCTTGAGCATTTTATGGTATCCACTTCAAGTTGTCTATGTACCATGTAAGCATCCAAGAAGTCCATAACCGCGGACCCGGCTATTCGAATAGATCATGTTAACCCTGCAGGGGTGTACTTCTTCACACACGCTCTCGCCACTTACCGCCATGTACACGTCATGTATCTCGGCAACCTTCAAGCGGAAGCCTGGCGAGGGTGTCGGCCACGACCTGACTAACCACACAAGACTCTAATCCAGGTTTATCGCCTATTCGGGTTCCATCCGCAAGGAGATCCGGCCGGGGTTTCACTCACGGCCCCAAACGATGTGTGCAGGGTTCCCAAGCCCACCTCGCCGGATGGATCTACGCTTGGTACACCGTGCCACTTGTGCCTAGTCTGTCCCAAGCCC
>NW_021260087.1:0-1217 GCF_002162155.2 Triticum dicoccoides | reverse complement strand
TCAGAAAAATTCAAGGAATCCATCTGTACCATTTTCATGCATGTTAGAACAACTTATAGGTGCTGTTTAGCACAAATCAATTAAATGGCATTTGAATAATCACATATGGAGTTTAAATTTGAATCTTGTATTCAAACCAACTTCATTTAATCTGTTGCTAGTTGCATTAGCTCAAAACACATTCATATTGCCATGTCATGAGCATGCATCATATTGTGCATTGCATTGATTGTGTTCCTTTCTGTGTTGCCGGTATTTGTCCCCTCTCGATAGACGCGGTACCGACGATGTGATCGTTGACACTGACGAAGACTCAATGTTATCTTCAGAAGTGCCAGGCAAGCAAAACCCCCTTGTTCATTCCGATACAATCCCACTCTCTCGCTCCTGCTCTCTTTTACTGCATTAGGACAACACCGATTCAACTGTTACATGCTGCGGTAGTTGAACCCCTTTATCCTCTGCATGACATGTCATTGCCACAGTAAATAGATGAAACCAACTAGCATGAGTAGGAGTTGTTTGAGCCCTGTTGTGCCTACTCATTCATGTTTGTTTGTCATGCCTGCTACTGCTTAGAGTTGAGTCAGGTCTGATTCATCGGGGATGAATTAGAGGTGTGTGAACATGTCCTACTGTGTGTGAGCTAAGTGTGTGAACATGATTTGGTAAAGGTAGCGGTGAGAGGCCATGTAGGAGTACATGGTGGGTTGTCTCATTGAAACCGTCCTTAGGAACTGAGTCCTGTGTTTGTGATCCATGATTCAGCTACTACCATACATTGGGCCCTGAAATATGACCCCGCTCGACTTCTTATTCACCCTAGTCCTCTGTCCAGGAGTTGCAAGTAGTTTCTGGTGTTTGTAGCTTACTGGAGGCCGTGGACAGCGCTGACCATAGGGGTGGGCTGTGATGCGGTAGGTACGTGGCACGGTGTACCGGATGCCCGTTTGGTATCTCGGGAACCCTGTTCACATCGTTTGGGGCTGTGAGCGAAACTCCGGCCGGATCTCCTCATGGATGGAACCCGAATAGGCGATAAACCTGGACTAGAGACTTGAGTGTTTAGGTAGGTCGTGGTCTACACCCACGTCGGCTTTCGCTTGAAGTCTGCCGAGCACATGTCGTGTGCAGACGCTAAGTGGTGGAAACATGTATGAAGAAGTACACCCCTGCAGGGTTAACATCATCTATTCGAATAGCCGTGTCCGCGGAAA
>NW_021260086.1:0-7837 GCF_002162155.2 Triticum dicoccoides | reverse complement strand
TACATGTTGTCTATTTTGCTTAAGGTATGTATCTATTTAAATCAACCGTGCATCTTGCTCCAAGGGAACCTCAAAATGATGGTATAAACAAACAATAATCAGCCTAGACCTAGCAGTAGATCCACTGAAAATGCTGCTCATCAGATGAGAATATAGCTACTCTACCTCAAAATGAGCTTATTCTCATAGTTGGAGTTAAAAATGCTTCTCTGTCGAGCATATATACTGCCAAACCTTTGGGAACACAATATATAGGCTTACAACCAACATAAATGTTCTGCAGTTTTACACATGGGAATAGGAGACACCGTGAGAGAAACAAATGCAATGGTTTATATCTTGCACACAAAAATATGTCCTGGAATTGTTTCATTGGAAGTAAGTGCTCTCAAACAACCACGTACAACATTGGGTAAATACCTGTTAATTTTATAAATATATAGAGTGGACACGAGTGTGCTTTATGTTGCTTCATGTGTTTCTGTACTTTTAGTGGGTCTAAGTAACTCTTACCTTCTTACATTTCATGTGAAAAGAGAAGGTAAGAGAGACCATGTTAAAATTACCCCCTATTCCATGTTACCCACTAGTTTGCACAAAGAAGGCAAGAGAAGGGCAGCGGGTTAGCTAGCAACTAGCAATGCACATGCATATGCACCATCCACATAAAGGTATATATAGATAACTTAAGAATAGGATACATCAAGAAGGAGACACTCGGGGAGCTGGAAACAGATATTGTTCTCTACATTTCATTGCTTGGGAGCGTACGCTTTTTCAGCTGGGCGAGAAGAG
The DNA here is from genome assembly GCF_002162155.2 of Triticum dicoccoides. NCBI lineage: Eukaryota > Viridiplantae > Streptophyta > Magnoliopsida > Poales > Poaceae > Triticum > Triticum dicoccoides. The sequence continues at coordinate 7,042 of NW_021260086.1, read as the reverse complement.
GGACATGTCCTCTGCAGTGCAAGGAACGATGTTGGTCCCTTGTTGCGTCCCCTTGTTGACAGCGCTCAGTACGAGTAAATGTACTTGTCCGTTAGGACTTGGGACACATTCAGTGGTAGCTGGAGTAGGGAACCCTATGAAAAAAAAACTGTTTTCGCTAAGCTGGTCTAGCTTTTTTTTTCCTTGTTGTACGACATCTTGTTGATAGAACTATGGTTCTGCGCATCCATTGACGCAGAGGCCAGGAGATATTTTCCTTCCTTTTGGAAAAACAGGAACACGTTGTGTCATGGCTGGAGCTTAATTTATTTCGGGACATCAGCATGTCTTAAGTAGTTTTGATCATGCCTAGTCTACTAAATGGAGCTAGCTACTCCATCATCCTTGATTTTTGTTTTGAACTCCTGAAAATTGAGCAAAATAATGATTCTATTTTACTTTGTGCAGTGGGTCACAGGGAGTTCTAGATGAATACGTTGTTCAATTTGGTATTATATAAGATATCACAGTTCAGTCAATAGTTTGGTGAGAGAAGACACTGAAAAATTGTTTGATGAGAGAAGACACTGCAAATTTATTGTCGGAAAGGAGAAAACCCAGATCATTTCAAATGCCGTCATGAAAAGAAGTGCGTCATCATTGTATGGTCCCGCCAACATTGTCATGTTTGGTCCGGTAGGTTGAATCACCAACTTCTTTTAGTATACGTAGGCAGAAGCACCTGAATATCTGGTCCAATTTTTCGACAATGAGTGGATTCTATTGACCCAAACTGAAGTATGAAGGGGATACAAACATAACAAGCACACACCCGACATCTGCATAAGTAGGATGCACACAACCAACACCAACACATACACAGAAGTAAACACACTGACAAAGACCAAAGGCATACAAGACCAAAGCTATGACTAAGCGACAAAAAACAAAAACAAAAACCTGAAGCGATTAAAACACTGGTCGATCAAAACAGCCAATTGGATATCTGGTCCAATTGCCCAGTCATTCATGTTCTCATTGGTTTCAAGTGTTGGCTGGCAATGGCAGTAGCAGTGACAGCAGCAAAGGAAGCATTAATGCCCAACAAAAAGGACAAGAGACTACGCATACCTTGGTGTCTGGTGCAATCCCCGTTGCCAACTTCATCAAACTGGTACTCTTACTGATTTGGTTTCTTTTCTCAAAGCTCTGTCATCTTATCCATGTGAGGAGTTGTTAGGACTTCACTATGAAGTCCTTCTAATTTTCCTCTTGAGGTACTTACTGGAAGAGACTACATATCTAAAGAGTGTATTTCAATAATATTGGAAGATTGATTGCGTGAGACCACTGTAAATTGTTCCCGATGCTTATTACAAGGATTTTATAAAACTGAGGCTATAGATTTTCCTCATATATTAATTAAGGAGAGACTAGAGTTTCAATAGGTGAATGATAGAGCCGAGCCATGGCCCGTGACACCGATGTGCCACCATAGATCGAAGGCGACGCGCATAAAAAATCTCCCCATGAATCACCAGATGCAGATAAAGCACCAGCCAGTTGAGGATCATCGCCAACATGGTCGAAAGGCGTCAGATAGGCGAGACAGAGCGACGACACCGTTGTGCTGTCGGCAAGACCAATGTAAGGAGCGAAGCTAAGACCCTGCGACACTGGTGTTCCACTACTAGATGAAAGGCGGCACGTACCCAAGGCTTCCCAGGACTAATCCAAGAGAAGCTCCAGGCCACCTAGAATACAAACTGCCGCCGATGAGTCGTGGTCTCAGAAAAACGGCAAGGCAAAGGCTGCCCAGTATAAAATAGATCCCAAAGTGATGCCTCAGGGCACAGCCATCGCCCGAACCGGATGGATCTGGTTCAGGTATTTCTGACGAGGCGCTGAGTACGGGGGCGAGGGAGCAGCACCAAAAACATGTGCCTTCAAGGAGGAGTGTGACGCCCACGAATGCAACCGTCCACAAGACTTCCGCCTGGCAAAGCACCTCGCCCTAGATCGGAGTAAACTGACACCAACACCTCCGCATCTACATCCCAAGAGGACGATCGAGTTGCCAGCGCTTGGAAGACGAGCAGCTGAGGGCCTCGAGAAATAGTGGGCAGACAGATATATCCAATCCCATGCCGATAGGGAACCAGATATTGTAAATGGTGAGCCAATTTCAAGGCCGCCCAACTGGTGCAACAGGCGGTGGGTGCGACATATACTTTCATGGGGTGAAAGGGCTTTTTTAATTCCGCGCGGATCCAGGTGAGCCGAGCCCAGGGAGCATAACTAGTGGCAAGCACGACATCCACCACCACGAGTATCTAGCAGCAAGCACCCGCTCGACACAAGAGAGGTGGGGCCATAGGAGGAAAATCCCCCCACCACCAGCACCCCACGGGACATTGGCCGACATCAAGCAGCAGCGGAGGAGAGGGGAGCAGAGGATATAGAGGGTAAGACAGCCAGAGGTGCTTGTGGTCAGTGGTCATTGCCCGTGATGCCGATGCCGAGCAACGCATACAACTTTTTCTGTATCAAGTTTCACAAGCACATCTCTCTTTCTCTCTCTCTCTCTCTCTCTCTCTCTCTCTATATATATATATATATATATATATATATATATATATATATATATATATATATATATATATCCTCGCTCTCTCCATACAATTACGTGCACTGGAGACAGCTAAGGCCTTTCGAGTAAAATATCTCATGAGATCAATATGAGATAAATTTTCTCATCAACCAAAAGCTGCATGACTAACTACATATATGCCACCTGTGGACTGCGCCCTCTCATGCTTCTGAGCCACATCTCACATACATATTTTCAGAAAAAAATAATACATGCAAAAACAAGAAACAAAAAGAGGCCAATTTCAAATGGGAGATATCAGGAAGGCACCATTACTTATGAAATTAAGATGCAGTATTCAACCATATGTTTTTGTTCTAGCACAAGACCACGCCGCCACCAATCACAAATTTTTTGAGAGTACCATTTTTGGGGCAAGGTGTTGCCCGTGAAAAATTATCACTTGTCAAATATACCAAAGAAGCCGGGGAAATGAAGGAAGTAAAAGAACAAGCAAAAAGAGATATATGGCTGCCAGATCGGCTTGCAGGCCTAGAATGGGCTTACGAAGTCCATGTAATCTGATTTAGGTACACCCTTGCATAGTGGGAAGGTTGTTGTAAGCCGACATGGACCCTTTGGCCAAGTGTCCTCAATTCCAGAGCCCTGACACCTCACGCACGCCATCGATAGACTCGAAGACGAAGGTACCTGTGAGGCCATACTTGGTTGATCCTGCAAGTGATCATGCAATAGTTTACATGTTTGTTTATGTAAGACACACGATTCAAAATCGACCGAATATTGACCTCAGTCTTTTCAAAGCTGTACTTTTTAACAATTGGGCGTGCTACAAATATCGTTTGAAATAATAGCTCCGCACCCACTCTATTTCCAATTATTTATGTGCAATAATTCTGCTCTTGGATTATCTCTTTGGCAATATACATGTCAAAAAAGTGTTAAAAATTTGCATGTTATAAAGAAGGACCCGCTGCGAGATGTATATCCTACAAATGAACCACTTGGGATGGCCTATCATTGATTGGACAGTTCATTTGGTAATAGTGTGGCTAAAGATCAGCGTCACATGGCTGGATCGCACTGTTGAAAAGTTCTCATGAATATGTGGCCATTTATGGATAGAGCACATACAATCTTTATGGCATTGAAGGTATGTTATCACAACATATACTATAATGTTGGGATACTGGCCATCTCAACCCCTACCACTTTCCCACTATTTATCCAATTACATGTGCTGGAGACGACCATTATTTCTATGAGAATAGGAGGCAAACAAATATGAAGATATGCTCATGCAAAAAAGAAAGGGAAATGTATGTTAGCTTGAGAATAGGAACATGGAAAGGGTAAGTATTGCATGGCGCGATGCCTCGGGGTAACACCATGGTGCTTTGTAATCATCATGTGAGGGCCGTGCCAACATTCTCTGACCTGTTAGGTGGGCTTGACGCAGTTGCAACCCATCCTTCACGATGGGCTATGTGGGGGTACACTCCGACAACCTCACATTCAAACCCACATCAAGGTCCCACATATGACCTTGCTACCGGCTGCCCCATGAAGGATGGCATCCATGGAGGCATCGTTGCTCGCCTCCACCATAGTAGAAAGATGTACCACCTCGCCCTCCTCGCCATCATCTGTGAGCTTGCTCGCTGCCAGGGCTAGGCTGCTTCATTTTTGGACCCCTCCCCGTCAGCGCCCCTGCAGTTGCCCTCACCCCGTATGTTTTACAACTTGGTCTGTTTCACATTGGAAGCTTCAAACTTCTTTTGTTAAAGGAAAGGCCTGCAAGCTACAGCCAGTGATATGCCCTTTTAATCCAGCAGTTAAGAATTATTCCAAGCAAGATTTTATCTTTGGGCGTGTTGGCGCAGACTGACTCACGATGCACCGGCGATTACCGGAAACACGAAACTACGGGGAGAGGAAGGACATGGAAGATTTGGTGGTGCACAAACACCTTGACGTACCGACGGCGTTTCTGCTTTTTCACCTCGAGCATGAACTCGGTCCAGCGATTACACATGGGGGACATGGGGCTCTTATACACGTGCACACAAGCCACACCGCACCCACTCCTAGCACCACGCACACGCACCGTGCACGACCTGCATGCCCAGGCTCGAGCGGTCATGACACGCAGACGCGATCAACGATGGCCGGCTGCAGTGCGTCGCCACGCACGTGACTCGCTCTGCCCCTTTCTCGCTAACGCACGCACGCATGCCACGCACACACACACACCTACGACATGACCAGACGGCTCCGCGGACCTGACCTGACGCCCCTATGCCGGTCTGCACCGTGCCGGACCCGACCTGACGCGCCTACACGGGTCTGCACTGTGCCGGGCCTGACCTGGCGCACGCATGCCGGTCGCCACCGTGCCCAGGTCACTGTTTATTCGCAACAGGGTGCCTGGTATAACACAAGAGTGATGTTACTGAAAACTACTCCCTCCGTTCCTAAATATAAGTCTTTGGAGAGATTTCACTATGAACCACATACAGATGTATGTAGATGCGTTTTAGAGTGTAGATTCACTCATTTTGCTCCGTATGTAGTCTATAGTGAAATCGCTACAAAGACATATAATTAGGAACGGAGGGAGTAACGGAAAATAACAAAAAATAGCCCAATCTGCTCTTTCTAGTATAGATCACTGACACTGAAAACATGTTTTTATGTTTGGTGCTATTTCCTTGCAATCCATGTTGATTCAATAGCTACGTAAGAGTTTCCAACCTTTTAACTTTGTGTGTTACTCAAAACTCAATGGTTACTACAAAATAATAAGGAAAATTCTCCAAGAAACCAACGGATTTCCATCGTTCGCCCCGCGCGTGTGAGGACTGTCCCTCTTGGGCCTACACTTCTTATTCCACCTCCCCACCCCACCCCTTTCCTTTTGCAATGCACCATTTCACCCTCTTCCATATCCGACGTGTACTGTCTCCACCCCAAGCACAGTGAGATATTGCTGCCCTCCCCTGCGGCATACCGATGACGCTGATTTTGCAAAGTGGTGCATTTTAACCACCCGCCATAGACCGAGGTAGTGGGGGTACTGGGGGGGGTGCAAAATTTGTGATGCTCGAGCTACAATAAGAGGGCACCAGGCTTGCCACACTGTTGCAGGAGCCTCGTTGGTGATGTTGTAGGCATGCAGCGGCGGCGATTCTGCAAGCCTCGGCAGGAGCAGTTGCCGGCGCAGGATGGATGCCGTTGTTGAAAGCCCGAGGCTCGCGGCGCTGTTACATGGGCAACATCATGGGTCGCTGTTGTTGTTAGATCTTGTCATGTTTCGGGATTTGTAGCTGGCTGATTGAGCTAGTAACTGCTGATCTTCTGGACTGTGATTTGTAGTACTAACCGACTATCTGTGACTTGTCCTACTGTCTCAAGAGGATAGGAGATAAGCAAGCATCTATGGAGATCTTCCTATGTGAAATAAGATTATAAAAGGTACGTTAGCTTGAGAATAGATGTTGGCAAGGGAAGACTTTTTGCCGCGAGAAGACCCAGTATTGAACGTTGTGATGTCCCAGACTCCCAGTATTGGACACGGTGGCGTTGCTCCCAAGTTCTCGAGCACCACATTGATTGATGCTATTTTACTTGGTGCCGTCCTCTTTGATGTTTTCTTCACGGAAATATGCATATCTTCCCATTAAAAGGACACTATTCGTCATATATGTAAACTTAAATCACGCTTACCTTTTTTTGAGGGACTTAAATCATACTTACTCTTTTGAAAGATAACTCCTCTATGATAGTTAGGGATGCAGGTTTGTTACGCGCATATAATTTACAGGTTAAAACGCATATATTTCTTACCTGCTTCTTGATTAGAATATTTTTATGTTCACTGGGTTACAAATGTATTTATGAACGTTTACTTTCGTTACTATCAACAACTTCAGATTTGTGACTATAATATGGGCAACAAACTACAGAGATCAATACACATAAGTGAGCTATTTAATAGTAATTCTGAACGTTATTTAAAGATCATACTCTAATATTTTCATGTAATAGCCTGTGCTAATTCGGATGGTAAATTTTTTCCATCGATATGAGAGAACTAAGACATTGCATGTGCACACTAATAATTCGGATGATACATTTATTTAATCGATATGAGAGAACAAAGACATTATTTGATAGCATATATGATCTATATGATAATTATTTGCATAGTAATAGAAGTTTGTTTTGACTTGCTGCGCATGACACAATATACAATATCATAGATTAACAAAAAGTAAAAATGAATTTATTTGTTCACATCATGCCACGCCCCAAGTATGTGTACCTCCTAAGTAGGTCCAGAGGATAAATAGGGCAATATTTTATATGTGCATGCTGCAAAATAGCGGGCATATTTTTTTGAGTAATATCATTCCCAAGAGATAACTATATTCCCCGATCCTATATATATTG
>NW_021260085.1:0-1795 GCF_002162155.2 Triticum dicoccoides | reverse complement strand
GCCTTAAGCAAGATGACATGATGTAGAGAGATAAATTCACGCAATATGAAATAAACCCCATCTTGTTATCCTTGATGGCAACGATACAATACGTGCCTTGCTGCCCCTTCTGTCACTGGGAAAGGACACCGCAAGATCGAACCCAAAGCTAAGCACTTCTCCCATGGCAAGAAAAACCAATCTAGTAGGCCAAACCAAACTGATAATTCGAAGAGACTTGCAAAGATAACCAATCATACATAAAAGAATTCAGAGAAGATTCAAATATTATTCATAGATAGACTTGATCATAAACCCACAATTCATCGGTCTCAACAAACACACCGCAAAAAGAAGATTACATCAAATAGATCTCCACGAGAGAGGGGGAGAACTTTGTATTGAGATCCAAAAAGAGAGAAGAAGCCATCTAGCTAATAACTATGGACCCGAAGGTCTGAGGTAAACTACTCACACTTCATAGGAGAGGCTATGATGATGTAGAAGCCGTCCGTGATGACGGCCCTCTCCGGCGGAGCTCCGGAGCAGGCCCCAAGATGGGATCTCGTGGATACAGAAGGTTGCGGCGGTGGAATTAGGTTTTTGGCTCCTCCTCTGATCGTTTGGGGGTACGTAGGTATATATAGGAGGAAGGAGTACGTCGGTGGAGCAACAGGGGGCCCACGAGGCAGGGGGGCACGCCCCAGGGGGGTGGGCGCGCCCCCCACCCTCGCGACCGCCTCTTTTGTTCCTTGGAGAAGGGTCCAAGTCTCCTGGATCAGTTCGGTAAGAAAATCACGTTCCCGAAGGTTTCATTCCTTTTGGACTCCGTTTGATATTATGTTTCTTCGAAACACTGAAATAGGAAAAAAAACAGCAATTCTGGGCTGGGCCTCCGGTTAATAGGTTAGTCCCAAAAATAATATAAAAGTGGAAAATAAAGCCCAGTATAGTCCAAAACAGTAGATAATATAGCATGGAGCAATCAAAAATTATAGATACGTTGGAGACATATCAGGCATCCCCAAGCTTAATTCCTGCTCGTCCTCGAGTAGGTAAATGATAAAAAGGGAATTTTTGATGCGGAGTGCTACTTGGCATAATTTCAATGCAAATCTTCTTAATTGTGGTATTAATATTCAGATTCGAAAGATTCAAGACAAAAGTTCATATTGATATAAAAAATAATAATACTTCAAGCATACTAACAAAGCAATTATGTCTTCTCAAAATAACATGGCCAAAGAAAGTTATCCCTACAAAATCATATAGTCTGGCTATGCTCTATCTTCACCACACAAAGTATTTAAATCATGCACAACCCCGATGACAAGCCAAGCAATTGTTTCATACTTTAACATTTTCAAAACTTTTTCAATCTTCACACAATACATGAGCGTGAGCCATGGATATAGCACTATATGTGGAATAGAATTAGAATGATGGTTGTGGATAAGACAAAAGGAGGGGAAGATAGTCTCACATCAACTAGGCGTATCAACGGGCTATGGAGATGCCCATCAATAGATATCAATGTGAGTGAGTAGGGATTGCCATGCAACGGATGCACTAGAGCTATTAGTATATGAAAGCTCATCAAAAGAAACTAAGTGGGTGTGCATCCAACTCGCTTGCTCACGAAGACCTAGGGCAATTTTGAGGAAGCCCATAATTGGAATATACAAGCCAAGTTCTATAATGAAAAATTCCCACTAGTATATGAAAGTGACAAAATGAGAGATTCTCTATCATGAAGATCATGGTGCTACTTTGAAGGACAAGTGTGGTAAAAGGATAGTAACATTGTCCCTTCTCT
>NW_021260084.1:0-1056 GCF_002162155.2 Triticum dicoccoides | reverse complement strand
GTAATAGTCCAAGAAATGGGCCAAAATTCGGCCCAAACTGCGATTGTTGATGACATACATGTAAGCGCACCTTGGGGTTCAACAACTATGGAAATCTCTTCGGGACCCCAAAACGGTGAGTAATAGTCCACGAAACGAGTCAGAATCGACAAAAACCATGAGTGTTGATGACCGATACGTAAACGCACCCCGGGGTTTGTTAATCAAGGAAAGCACTCCGGGACCCCAAACCTGTGAGTAATAGTCCATGAAACGGGCCAGAATCGGCCAAAACTGCGAGTGCCACAAAATGAGCCCGAATCGGCCGAAACTGAGAGTGTTGATGATCGACACGTAAACGCACCCCGGGGTTTGTTAATTGCGCAAGTCACACCGGGACCCCAAACAGTGAGTAATAGTCCACGAAACGGGCCAGAATCGGCCACAACTGTGAGTGTTCATGACCGGCACATAAACGCATTTTGGGGTTCAACAACTATGGAAATTGCTTCGGGACCCCTAAATGTTGAGTAATAGTCCTCGAATCGCGTCAGAATTGGCCCAAACTGTGAGTGTTGAGGACAGACACGCAAACGCACCCCGGGAATTGTCAATCATGGAAATCGCTCTGGGACGCCAAAATGGTGAATAATCGTGCACGAAATGGACCAGAGTCGACCAAAATTGTGTGTTGATGACTGACATGTAAATGCACCACGGAGTTCGTCAATCGTGGAAATCACTGCGGGACGCCCAAAACTAATTAATAGTGCAAGAAACGGGCCAAAATCGGCCCAAACTGCGATTGTTGATGATCGACACGTAAGCGCACCATGGGGTTCAACAACCATGGAAATCGCTTTGGGGCCCCAAAACGGTGAGTAATAGTCGACGAAACGGGCCAGAAGCGGCCCAAAATGCGAGTGTTGCTAACCGACACATAAACGCACCCCGGTGTTCGTCAATCATGGAAATCACACCGGGACGCCAAAACAGAGTAATAGTCCAAGAAACGGGCCAGAATTGGCAAAAACTATGAATGTTGATGACAGACACGTAAGTGCACCTTGGAGTTCA
>NW_021260083.1:0-1716 GCF_002162155.2 Triticum dicoccoides | reverse complement strand
GTGACCTCATTAGTGTTCTAGGCTCGCGTCTCTAGTCCGGTCTAGCCTAGGACCAGCACAGTACCGTCGTTGAGCGTTTATTCAACATTGCATCTTTGAATTGATTATTGCTAATCTTTTGCTACCATATATAGCCAACCCAGCTCCACATATTTCTACACCGTGTATACGTACGCTCCCCTGGCAATCGCTTTACTCAATATTCGGAGTTACTTGACACCGCTGGTTGCCGATCACCGCCTGCTGCATGGTAAGAACTTGTAAGACATTGATATTTGCTTTACTGTGAGCGTTTACCACCACATCCTAGTAGTTATAGGAACATTATTTTTGGGTTTTGCTTCTTGTTCTACTAATCATGACAGGATCCAGAGTCAATTCATGGACTTTATCGATCGTGGGAGACGTGCCACCACCTTTGCAAATACCACAACCGTCACGAGAGGTGCACAAACATCCAAATGCACATGATCAGGTTAATGTATCTATACCACCATTTAATGGCCGTTTCAAACCTGCTTTATATATTGAATGGGAGTTCGACATAAAAAATATATTTGCTTCCCATAATTTCGATGAACATAAAAAGGTTAAGGTTGCGGTTGGTTCTTTCACTGGTTATGCTTTGGTTTGGTGTTGTGAATATTGTCGGTTACACACTGATTATATACCTACTACTTGGGATGATTTGAAACTTGCCATGCGACATACTTTCGTCCCTGCTTATTATACTCGTGACATGATTAAGAAGTTGCAACACTTAAAACAAGGTAGTGAAACTGTAACAAAATATTATGATGATTTACAAACTACCTTGTTGCATTCCTCTTTAGAAGAAAGTGAAGATGATTTTATGGATAGATTTTGGGGAGGATTAAACCGTGATATTCAGGAGATACTAATTCATGAAGAGTGTTATCCTATGGACCATTTGTTTCATCTTGCATGCAAAGCTGAACAGGAAATAAAACGACGTGTTGGCCACGAGGAGAACAAGCGCATGGTGCACATTCCAAGAGTTGATATGATTGTTTCTTCAACTACTAGGCATACTATGACAACCACATCCGTTGTTGTCAGGACTACATCACCTCCACCATGTGACACATCGCCCCCGAGAGTGGCTACATCATCTGAGTTGATCATAAGAGGTAATGACAAAGGTACTGATCTTCCATCTCTACATGAGAATGATGAATGCCTTGTCAATTTGAATGCACCATCTGATGAGCTGCCCACTACTTTGATCACACCACCTATTTTAGAGGACTATGTTGATAATTTGACTTTGCCATGTGATTAAACAACTGAAATACCAACAATTTTGAGTGCACCCATTGAATTAACTATTGATGCAAAAGAACCAATGTTTAATCATTTTGATATGACCTCTAATCTTGGTGATGATTCTGTGTTGAATGACTTATTGCATGTTTGCTTATTTAAGCATGTTGTAGCATGTAAATTTGATGCAAGTAAGGTTTATTCACCAATGTTGGGATGGTTTAATGATGAACATTGTCAATCTTTTGAAATGAATAAGAGCTTCACTTATATGTGCAAACTGAGTTGCAATATTTTCATGCCTTCTACTTCTTGTGCTAACTTTTTGGCTTTAGATTTTATGAACTATGCAAGTTACTCATCTATTCATGTGTCATATATGCAAAAATCAAGGGAAGTAAAAATGGATGACATATACATATACAACATGTA
>NW_021260082.1:0-890 GCF_002162155.2 Triticum dicoccoides | reverse complement strand
AACACAATTTTCTCTAGGAACATATCAAAATAAACACAGGGAAGCAACAACGCGAGCTATTGATCTACAACATGATTTGCAAAATACTACCAGGACTAAGTTCATGATAAATTTAAGTTCAATTTAATCATATTACTTAAGAACTCCCACTTAGATAGACATCCCTCTAATCCTCTAAGTGATCACGTGATCCAAATCAACTAAACCATGTCCGATCATCACGTGAGATGGAGTAGTTTCATCGGTGAACATCATTATGTTGATCATATCTACTATATGATTCACGCTCGACCTTTCGGTCTCCGTGTTCCGAGGCCATATCTGCATATGCTAGGCTCGTCAAGTTTAACCTGAGTATTCTGCGTGTGCAAAACTGGCTTGTACCCGTTGTAGATGGACGTAGAGCTTATCACACCCGATCATCACATGGTGTATGGGCACGACGAACTTTGGCAACAGTGCATACTCAGGGAGAACACTTCTTGATAATTTAGTGAGAGATCATCTTATAATGCTACCGTCAATCAAAGCAAGATAAGATGCATAAAAGGATAAACATCACATGCAATCAATATAAGTGATATGATATGGCCATCATCATCTTGTGCTTGTGATCTCCATCTCCGAAGCACCGTCATGATCACCATCGTCACCGGCGCGACACCTTGATCTCCATCGTAGCATCGTTGTCGTCTCGCCAATCTTATGCTTCCACGACTATCACTACCGTTTAGTAATAAAGTAAAGCATTACATCGCGATTGCATTGCATACAATAAAGCGACAACCATATGGCTCCTGCCAGTTGCCGATAACTCGGTTACAAAACATGATCATCTCATACAATAAAATTCAGCATCATGCCTTGACCATATCACATCACAACATGCC
>NW_021260081.1:0-1446 GCF_002162155.2 Triticum dicoccoides | reverse complement strand
TCACTAACATTTTGCAGGAGTTAGCTGACGTCTTTCCACAAGACGTGCCACCGGGATTACCACCTATTCGAGGGATTGAGCATCAAATTGACTTAATTCCCGGTGCTTCGCTACCCAACCGTGCACCATACCGTACCAATCCAGAGGAGACGAAGGAGATTATGCGTCAAGTACAAGAACTGCTTGACAAAGGTTATATACACGAATCCCGTAGTCCTTGTGCTGTTCCTATCATTTTAGTGCCGAAAAAGGATGGTACGTCGCGTATGTGCGTTGATTGTAGAGGCATTAATAATATTACTATTCGTTATCGTCATCCTATTCCTAGGCTAGATGATATGCTTGATGAATTGAGTGGCTCTACAATATTCTCCAAAGTTGATTTGCGTAGTGGATACCATCAAATTCGTATGAAATTGGGTGATGAATGGAAAACAACATTTAAAACTAACTTTGGATTATATGAGTGGTTAGTCATGCCTTTTGGGTTAACTAATTGATAGAGGCAAAGGTGTCCCGTCTTTCGATGAGATGGTGGATATCGCTTTGGTGGAAGTCGACTTTGACGATCCGACTACGAACGTGCGAGGACGTCGCGCCTTAGCAATCGCTAAACCAACTCCGAGAGGTTATTGACCACGCCGGAGCACGATCAACCTGACCACGAGGGTCTGTTTCCTGCGAGCAAACGAAGAACAAGCAAGAAACTGAGATTGCAATCTGGATATTGCGAATATAAGATGAAAGCTTTATTGATCAAGGTGGGGTTCTGTGACGCCTTTGTCTGGTTGTTGAACACAAACGAAGTACGCGAAGTTGCAGCTATGGCGAACTTTTAATCTAAACAAAACCCAAAGTCTAAACTATGCCCTAAGGGCTGTATATATGGAGGAAGAGGGGGGAATTTCGTGGCCCATGGTGGAGGGGTCCGAAATCAACCCTATCTCTTGTTTCCCCACACATACGGACTCTAAAAATAGCCTATACTTACGTATTTCGAATTTACATGGGCCTGGCCCAATAATAAGGTGACGCAGCACCTAAAATAGCCTCGGGACGAAATTTATGAAGTGGCATCTTGTATATTTCGTCCAAGGCTTCATGCACCCATTATGGTGGCTTCAAAGTCCTGAAATCATCACTTGTAACTCCGTTCTTGTTCCCCTTGCGCATGCCATCATCTCCATGCTTGTTCTTGCTCCAATGTTCATCCTTCTCCAAGCTAGGCCCTTCATTTGTAAGCAAAACAAATGTATCCAATTTAGGCAGCATCATATTCTCATGAACATTAGAATCATTACCAAGAAACGAAAGTACCTGGTAATTTAGTTGGCGTGCACGAGCTCTAGTAATTGGTCCAGTATGTATAGCAGCAGGGGCTGTGGGTGTAACAATTGTATTGATATCCTCATCATCCTCCCCTTCTTGAAATGAAGTCGTCCTCGA
>NW_021260080.1:0-3549 GCF_002162155.2 Triticum dicoccoides | reverse complement strand
CCCAAGATAATCTAAGGACACCAAAAAGTCAAAGCTTGGGGATGCCCCGGAAGGCATCCCCTCTTTCGTCTACTTCCATCGGTAATTTACTTGGAGCTATATTTTTATTCACCACATGATATGTGTTTTGCTTGGAGCGTCTTGTATTATTTGTGTCTTTGTTTTTTAGTGTGCCACAATCATCCTTGCTGTACACACCTTTTGAGAGAACCATACATGAATTGGAATTTGATAGAATACTCTATGTGCTTCACTTATATCTTTTGAGCTATGTAGTTTTGCTCTATGTGCTTCACTTATATCTTTTGAGCGTTATAATTTTGCTCTATGTGCTTAACTTAGATCTTTTAGAGCATGGTGGTGGTTTGTTTTAAAGAAACTATTGATCTCTCATGCTTCACTTAGATTATTTTGAGAGTCTTAATACCATGGTAATTTGCTTAATAATAATATGCTTGGTATTCAAGATTTGTGAAACTATCTTTTGAGTGCGTTGAATACTAAGAAAAGATTGATGCTTGATAATTCTTTTGAGATATAAAGATGGTGATATTAGAGTCATACTAGTTGAGTAGTTGTGAATTTGAGAAATTCTTGTGTTAAAGTTTGTGATTCCCGTAGCATGCACGTATGGTGAACCGTTATGTGATGAAGTCGGAGCATGATTTATTTATTGATTGTCTTCCTTATGAGTGGCGGTCGGGGACGAGCGATGGTCTTCTCCTACCAATATATCCCCCTAGGAGCATGCACGTAATACTTTGCTTTGATCACTTCTAGATTTTTGCAATAAGTATATGAGTTTTTTATGACTAATGTTGAGTCCATGGATTATATGCACTTTTTCCCATCCTTCCACCATTGCTAGCCTCTCTAATACCGCGCACTTTTCGCCGGTATCATACACCCACCATATACCTTCCTCAAAACAGCCACCATACCTACCTATCATGGCATTTCCATAGCCATTCCAAGATATATTGCCATGCAACTTTCCACCGTTCCGTTTATTATGACACGCTCCATCATTGTCATATTGCTAGCATGATCATGTAGTTGACATCGTATTTGTGGCAAAGCCACCGTTCATAATTCTTTCATACATGTCACTCTTGATTCATTGCATATCCCGGTACACCGCCGGAGGCATTCATATAGAGTCATATTTGTTCTAAGTATCGAGTTGTAATTGTTGAGTTGTAAGAAAAAAAAATAAAAGTGTGATGATCATCAATTTTTAGAGCATTGTCCCAAGTGACGAAAGAATGATGGAGACTATGATTCCCCCATAAGTCGGGATGAGACTCCGGACGAAAAATAAAAAAAGAGAAAAGAGGCCATAAAAAAAAGAGAAAAGGCCTAAATAAAAAATGAGAGAAAAAGAGAGAAGGGACAATGTTACTATCCTTTTACCACACTTGTGCTTCAAAGTAGCACCATGATCTTCATGATAGAGAGTCTCTCATTTTGTCACTTTCATATACTAGTGGGAATTTTTCATTATAGAACTTGGCTTGTATATTCCAATGATGGGCTTCCTCAAAATTGCCCTAGGTCTTTTTGAGCAAGCGAGTTGGATGCACACCCACTTAGTTCTTTTGATGAGCTTTCATATACTTATAGCTCTAGTGCATCCGTTGCATGGCAATTCCTACTCACTCACATTGATATCTATTGATGGGCATCTCCATAGCCCGTTGATAGGCCTAGTTGATGTGAGACTATCTTCCCCTCTTTTTTCTCCACAACCACCACTCTATTCCACATATAAGTGCTATATCCATGGCTCACGCTCATGTATTGCGTGAAGATCGAAAAAGTTTTGAAAATGTTAAAGTATGAAACAATTGCTTGGCTTGTCATCGGGGTTGTGCATGATTTAAATACTTTGTGTGGTGAACATAGAGCATAGCCAGACTATATGATTTTATAGGGATAACTTTCTTTCGCCATGTTATTTTGAGAAGACATAATTGCTATGTTAGTATGCTTGAAGTATTATTTTTTTTATGTCAATATGAACTTTTGTCTTGAATCTTTCTAATCTGAATATTCATACCACAATTAAGAAGATTTGCATTGAAATTATGCCAAGTAGCACTCCGCATCAAAAATTCTCTTTTTATCATTTACCTACTCGAGGACGAGCAGGAACTAAGCTTGGGGATGCCTGATATGTCTCCAACGTATCTATAATTTTTGATTGCTCCATGCTATATTATCTACTTTTTTGGACTATATTGGGCTTCATTTTCCACTTTTATATTATTTTTGGGACTAACCTATTAATCGGAGGCCCAGCCCAGAATTGCTGTTTTTTTGCCTATTTCAGTGTTTCGAAGAAACGGAATATCAAACGGAGTCCAAACGGAATGAAACCTTCGGGAACGTGATTTTCTCACCGAATATGACCCAGGAGACTTGGACCCTATGCCAAGGAAGCTTCGAGGTGGGCACGAGGTAGGGGGGCACGCCCTACACCCCCAGGCGCGTCCCCCACCCTCGTGGGCCCACCGAAGCTCCACCGACGTACTTATTCCTCCTATATATACCTACGTGCCCCCAAACGATCAGATACGGAGCCAAAAACCTAATTCCACCGTCGCAACTTTCTGTATCCACGAGATCCCATCTTGGGGCCTGTTCCGGAGCTCCGCCGGAGAGGGTCGTCATCACGGAGGGCTTCTACATCATCATAGCCTCTCCGATGAAGTGTGAGTAGTTTACCTCAGACCTTCGGGTCTATAGTTATTAGCTAGATGGCTTCTTCTCTCTTTTTGGATCTCAATACAATGTTCTCCCCCTCTCTTGTGGAGATCTATTCGATGTAATCTTGTTTTTGCGGTGTGTTTGTTGAGACCGATGAATTGTGGGTTTATGATCAAGTCTATCTATGAATAATATTTGAATCTTCTCTGAATTCTTTTATGTATGATTGGTTATCTTTGCAAGTCTCTTCGAATTATCCGTTTGGTTTGGCCAACTAGATTGGTAGTTCTTGCCAAGGGAGAAGTGCTTAGCTTTGGGTTCGATCTTGCGGTGTCCTTTCCCAGTGACAGAAGGGGCAGCAAGGCACGTATTGTATCGTTTCCATCGAGGATAACAAGATGGGGTTTATTTCATATTGCATGAATTTATCTCTCTACATCATGTCATCTTGCTTAAGGCGTTACTCTGTTTTTAACTTAATACTCTAGATGCATGCTGGATAGCGGTCGATGAGTGGAGTAATAGTAATAGATGCAGGCAGGAGTCGGTCTACTTGTCTCGGACGTGATGCCTATATACATGATCATACCTGGATATTCTCATAACTATGCTCAATTCTGTCAATTGCTCAACAGTAATTTGTTCACCCACCGTAGAATACTTATGCTCTCGAGAGAAGCCACTAGTGAAACCTATGGCCCCCGGGTCTATTCTCATCATATCAATCTCCATCACTTTAATCTTTCTTTGCTTTTTACTTTGCCTTTTACTTTTCACTTTGCATCTCTATATCAAAAATATTATCTATCATCTCTATCAGATCTCACTCCCGTAAGTGAC
>NW_021260079.1:0-1087 GCF_002162155.2 Triticum dicoccoides | reverse complement strand
TGTGAAGTCATGTGTGATGTGCAACATTGGCAAGTGCTAAGTAAAACATTGATATGGATATTTTGGGTGATATGGATACTTGTGCGATGTGATATGGATACTTGTATTGGGCTGAATACTTTGCTAATGGTGTGCTGATCCATTAGTTTCTTGTGTGAAAATATGGCGTGAGTTGTGTGAAACTTACCCTGAGTCAAGTCGTGGACTTGTGCTCGTTCTGGTTATTTGTTGTGTTCACTTTCAGGTGTTGCCAAAGCTGGAGGAACGTGGTCGATGACAGGATCGAGGGACGAAGCTTGGGAGAAGCTGAGGTCTGGGGATCATGGTCATGCGGGGCGTTCGTGCGAAGGAACAATGGAAGTGAAGGCTACGATGATCCGGGAGGGCACCGGTTTGTCGTACATGGCTTGTACCGGAGATGTACGGTACTGAAGACGTCACGAGGTGCAAGGTGTGCACATGTGTTTGCGCGCACGGCAGCGGCAGCAGATCGATCGGGCGAGTCGAGTGGGTGCGGCCCAGTCCAGCGCGGGCCGCCCGTATGGCAGGCGTGCGGATCGATGGAAGGCGGCGTGCGCAACGGAGGCCGTCAGCCAGGCTCACGCGCAAGAGCAGATTTTGCTCGTTGCATGTGTCTGCAGCTGAGCGTACATAGGCTAAATGCCAGGAGGAGCAGGCCCAGCGTGGCCCATGCAGCAAACGAGGTGAGCGCTCACGCACGAGAGCAGACACAGCTCGTTTCCGTGTCTGGTGCTGAGCGTTCGGTCCGGCGCAGCCAGCTCGGACGTCAGTTTCGTTTTTGATATGGACTCTTTTTAGGTGTTGCCTAGTTCTATAAATAGAGGGGTCCAGGCCACGGTTTAGGTGGAGAAAACGTGAGGGAACTCAGAGTTTTAACCTAGAGCTATTCTTGGAGAGTTCTTGGATGCACGTTTGCATCTTCTGTAATCGATCGACATCGTTGCAATAAAGTGATCTTTGGCGGTGTCATCTCTGGGCTTCTCTAATCTCGGTGAAATTTTCGTGTTAGATTTCTCTAATACTTTGCTGCAGGTTTTTTCACGAGATCGAGGGAAGTTTGTGGTGC
>NW_021260078.1:0-1269 GCF_002162155.2 Triticum dicoccoides | reverse complement strand
ATTTCAGCCTCTGCTGACTTCAGCATCGAGAACACTTCAGGAATGGTCTTTTCCATTCCCTGCATGTTGTAGTTCATCACAAAGCTCTTGTAGCTTGGTGGGAGCGACTGGAGGATTCTGTCAATGACCGCCTCATCTGGGAGGTTAATGTTCAGCTGGGTCATACGGTTGTGCAACCCAGACATCTTCAGGATGTGCTCACTGACAGAACTGTTTTCCTCCATCTTACAACTGTAGAACTTGTCGGAGACATCATATCTCTCGACCCGGGCATGAGCTTGAAAAACTAGTTTCAGCTCTTCGAACATCTCATATGCTCCGTGATGCTCAAAACGCTTTTGGAGCCCCGGTTCTAAGCTGTAAAGCATGCCGCACTGAACGAGGGAGTAATCATCAGCGCGAGACTGCCAAGCATTCATAATGTCTTGGTTCTCTGGGACGGGAGCGTCACCTAGAGGTCCTTCTAGGACATATTGTTTCCTGGCAGCTATGAGGATGATCCTCAGGTTCCGGACCCAGTCCGTATAGTTGCTGCCATCATCTTTCAGCTTGGTTTTCTCTAGGAACGCGTTGAAGTTCATGTTGACATTAGCGTTGGCCATTGATCTACAAGACATATTTGCAAAGTTTTTAGACTAAGTTCATGATAATAAAGTTCTAATCAAATTATGAACTCCCACTTAGATTAGACATCCCTTTAGTCATCTAAGTGTTACACGATCCGAGTCGACTAGTCCGTGTCCGATCATCACGTGAGACGGACTAGTCATCGTCGGTGAACATTTTCATGTTGATCGTATCTTCCATATGACTCGTGTTCGACCTTTCGGTCTCCGTGTTCCGAGGCCATGTCTGCACATGCTAGGCTCGTCAAGTTAACCCTAAGTGTTTTCGCTGTGTAAAACTGTCTTACACCCGTTGTATGTGAACGTAAGAATCCATCACACCCGATCATCACGTGGTGCTTAGAAACGACGAACTGTAGCAATGGTGCACAGTTAGGGGAGAACACTTCTTGAAATTTTATAAGGGATCATCTTATTTACTACCGTCGTCCTAAGTAAACAAGATGCATAATACATAATAAACATCACATGCAATTATATAGTTGTGACATGATATGGCCAATATCATATAGCTCCATTGATCTTCATCTTCGGGGCTCCATGATCATCTTGTCACCGGCTTGACACCATGATCTCCATCATCATGATCTCCATCATCGTGTCTTCATGAAGTTGTCACGCCAACGACTACTTCTACTTCTAT
>NW_021260077.1:0-1076 GCF_002162155.2 Triticum dicoccoides | reverse complement strand
CACCGGTGTTGCCAGCACTGCGCATGCGGAGACTGGGACCTGTACGAGCTGTACGGCATGTCTAAGAAGTCGGAGAGGCCAGCAGAGAAGAACTCAACGACGATTGCGGCGTCCATCAGCATGGGGCCAACGTCACCAACGGCGGTCGGAGTAGACGAAGTGGTCCTGGTAGATGACGGCGACGCTGGCGACGGGCTGGTGCTGGACAAAGATGAAGGGAGGTGGACGGGCAGCGGCGTCGGCAGCCTAACGGCGGCGGCGGTGGCTAGGTTAAAAGTGCGGCGGCGGTGCTCGAAGTAGGCGAAGAACCCTGACAGCGTGACAAAGACCGGCGCGAACGGTGGCTTTCCCGCGCCAAGGGAGACGGCGCGGTGCATACAATGGGAGGTCGACGCGCGGTGATGGTGGAGTGGACCGCAGGACGCGGCGCTACGCCCCAAAGGGGCGACGCAGTGGGAAGACCTCGGTCGGTGCAACCGCGGGGACAACCTTGAGGCGGCGGTGGGGACCCCGTATCGCGGCAATATGTGCCGAAGGGGCAACGCGGCGGCGGTGCACGAGTCGATGCAGTCGCGAGGAGAACCACGGGGGTGGCGGCGCTGCGGCCCGATGGGGCGACACAGTGGCAGCCCGATGCTCGACCGGCGGAGAGGCGCGCGGTACTCGAGACGATCTTCACAGGACGGGCCAGGTCGGTCGCGCGGTGTAGATGAGGCGGATCGCGGCGGCGAACGGGTGATCAAGTCGATCGTGCGCGAGGTCGGGGACGCCGCTCGGGGGAGGCAGGGTGGCGGCGGAGTCCGCGATGAGGCCGGCGACGACGGACGGCGTGGGACGTCGTGCAGATGAGCTTGTCAGCACCGGCACCCAGGCTGCCAAAGCAGCGCCGGCGCCGGGGAAGCGAGACCTGAGCGAACAACAGAGCAGCGACGCCCGAGTTGAGGCAGCAGACGAGCCTGACGAAGCCGTCCCGACGCAGCTGAGAACGAGGCCGACGAGGTAGACCGCCGGGCTGCCGTGCAGACGCGGCGGAGGCAGGTGATGTGGATCGATGGGAAGGCCAGCGCGCGAGCGAC
>NW_021260076.1:28214-30091 GCF_002162155.2 Triticum dicoccoides | reverse complement strand
CTCGCAGATCCCCCGACGTGCACTCCAAGAACATGAGAGAGAGAGATCAAACACATAGCTACTGGTACATACCCTCATCCCCGAGGGAGAACTACTCCCTCCTCGTCATGGAGAGCACCAGGATGATGAAGATGGCCACCGGAGAGGGATTGCCCCCTCCGGCAGGGTGTCAGAACGGGTCTAGATTGGCTTTCGGTGGCTACGGAGGCTTCTGGCGGCGAAACTCCCGATCTATTGTGCTCACGGATGTTTTTAGGGTATATGGAGATATATAGGCGGAAGAAGTACGTCAGGGGGGCACGAGGGGCTCACGAGGGTGGAGGGCGCGCCCAGGGGGTGGGCGCGGCCCCTGCCTTGTGACCTCCTCGCAGATCCCCCGACGTGCACTCCAAGTCTTCTAGGCTTCTTTCCTTTCAAAAATGAGTTCCGTGAAGTTTCAGGTCAATTGGACTCTGTTTGGTTTTCCTTTTCTTCGAAACCCTAAAACAGGGTAAAAATAGAAACTGGCGCTCTGGGTTAATAGGTTAGACCCAAAAAATGATATAAAAGTGTATAATAAAGCCCATAAACATTCAAAATAGTAAATAATATAGCATGGAGCAATCAAAAATTATAGATACGTTGGAGACGCATCATTTACCTCAGACCTTCGGGTCCATAGTTATTAGCTAGATGGCTTCTTATCTCTTTTTGGATCTCAATACAAAGTTCTCCCCCTCTCTTGTGGAGATCTATTCGATGTAATCTTCTTTTGCGGTGTGTTTGTTGAGACCCATGAATTGTGGGTTTATGATCAAGTTTATCTATGAACAATATTTGAATCTTCTTGAATTCTTTTATGTATGATTGGTTATCTTTGCAAGTCTCTTTGAATTATCAGTTTGGTTTGGCCTACTAGATTGATCTTTCTTGCAATGGGAGAAGTGCTTCGCTTTGGGTTCAATCTTGCGGTGTCCTTTCCCAGTGACAGTAGGGGCAGCAAGGCACGTATTGTATTGTTGCCATTGAGGATAACAGGATGGGGTTTTCATCATATTGCATGAGTTTATCCCTCTACATCATGTCATCTTGCTTAAAGTGTTACTCTGTTCTTATGAACTTAATACTCTAGATGCATGCTGGATAGCGGTCGATGTGTGGAGTAATAGTAGTAGATGCAGGCAGGAGTCGGTCTACTTGTATCGGACGTGATGCCTATATACATGATCATAACTAGATATTCTCATAACTATGCTCAATTCTGTCAATTGCTCAACAGTAATTTGTTCACCCACTGTAAAATACTTATGCTCTTGAGAGAAGCCACTAGTAAAACCTATGGCCCCCGGGTCTATCTTCATCATATTAATCTTCCAATAATTAGTTATTTTCATTGCTTTTATTTTACTTTGCATCTTGATCATAAAAATACCAAAAATATTATCTTATCATATCTATCAGATCTCACTCATGTAAGTGACCGTGTAGGGATTGACAACCCCTTATCGCGTTGGTTGCGGGGATTTATTTGTTTTGTGTAGGTGCGAGGGACTCGCGTGTAGCCTCCTACTGGATTGATACCTTGGTTCTCAAAAACTGAGGGAAATACTTACGCTACTTTGCTGCACCACCCTTTCCTCTTCAAGGGAAAACCAACGCAAGTGCTCAAGAGATAGCAGTTATCGACCAATAAAATTGTTGTCGATCGTACCCATAAGTCTATTCAACTTATCCATTCTTAATGAGAGCGTTGGCTTTTGATCCCTTGTCTTGGAATTAATAATTCCTTTGCAATTGAGCTTTGAGTTAGTCAGTTGTTTCTATAATCTGATCTCCTTGCATTCTTTCTTCCTCTGGTTGAGTACTGATGCTCACATCATATCCCTTGTGGACCACCA
>NW_021260076.1:27797-28123 GCF_002162155.2 Triticum dicoccoides | reverse complement strand
ACCCTTTGTCGGATTTTATCTGACTACGTCCTTCATATTCAATAAGCTTGTGAGCCTTTCCTCGGATACATAATGACTTTGGTACATTGTATCCTTTGTTTTCTCAAGCATGCTCTACTATCGAGCTTGTGTTATTTATTCTTGAAATTTATGGTATATGCTCCGAAGATGCCCCGATGGGTTGAACATATACCTTCCTTAATTTGCGTGAACCCGAAAGTCTTCATGGGTCATAACCTTCTGGTATTCCACAAGTTAAACTTTCAAACTCTAAACATTCTTACTTGAGAGTAGTAAATGACAAGTTGTGTATTGGAGAAGTGGGA
>NW_021260076.1:22829-25916 GCF_002162155.2 Triticum dicoccoides | reverse complement strand
AGTAGGAAGATGGTTCTCTTTGTCCCTCGCCCTTGGTACTGATGTTGTTGCCAACATAACTAACAGGCTATGCTCTGGCCTGCCTTGCTATCATGATCGTTCAAGATGTCATCGCTCTTTCAACCTTTAACCCACATTGTGGGCCCATAACCCCAAGTTCCACATGATCAAAACCTGACTCTCTGATACGTCCCTGTTTTCAAAGTTATCCCTCGCGCTTGGCTTCGTATGTTGACGGTGTCCTGGACTAGGGGGTACTCACCACGTCGTCTCCCGATCAGTTAGATTGCGCTGAGTACCCCTTGGTCGTATACTCATGGGCCAGTTCGGACAACTGCCGCATACAAGGAAGATTCCACAATACTTGGTGGTCAAGACAAGGACTCCGCCCCCATCGGCGTATTCGGCTAGGACTCTTGTTATCCTTGGCCTCTGGTGCATTATATAAACCAGGGCCAGGCTAGTCGATATACATATACCAATCATACCATATGCTAGCTTCTAGGGTTTAGCCTCTCAGATCTCGTGGTAGATCAACTCTTGTAACACTCATATCATCAAGAACAATCAAGCAGGACGTAGGTTTTACCTCCATCAAGATTGCCCGAACCTGGGTAAACATCGTGTCCCCTGCTTCCTGTTACCATCCACCTTAGACGCACAGTTCGGGACCCCCTACCCGAGATCCGCCGGTTTGACACCTACATTGGTGCTTTCATTGAGAGTTCCGTTGTGTGATCGGCAAAAGGATCGATGGCTCGTCTGCAGATTAACTGCGACATCGACATCTTCGTCACCGGCTCGACTGGTCACCTTGGCTTGACCGAGGACTGTGCCCTGCCTCCGATCGTCATGTTCGGACGAGGGCCTTCATCAACATCAACTCCGATCTCTATCAAGATCATGAAGGAATCATCCATGGAGCTCGGGGGCTCAACGTCAACATTGCCCTCGGGCGGCCGTGCTATTTTTTTGAACAGCGAACTTGTATTCGCTGCCACCACCTCTTTGAGCATCGCTTTGACGATCCCTTTGGTGGAATTAAGTCTACAGCAACCATGCAAAATTTCATCGAGTTCCGATGGAGGAATCTCTGGCAATCTATGATATACCGGAGCCCTATCAAATCTGGACGGGAATCTGGACGAGTTTAGGGCATGGTCTCCAAAGCCCAGCTCGGAGGTCCTTTGGAATATCCAACCGTTCATCTACTGTGGAATTCCCATATCTACCACCCCTCCAAGTTTCAGCTCGATCCGGCGGTTCAAACTCCGGGAACCTTCCGATGAGTGGACCAATTTTTGGATCTGTTTTCTGCGCGAATACGGATCCGACCCGAATTCATGTTTCTTTGTGAACGTGACATTGGACAACCTTTTTAGAGGAGTTCTCTTCTAGGGTATTGTGCGTTGTTTTTAAACACGTGCCCGTAAAATTTTAAGCCTCCCCTGAGGTCATCTTCATCATCATGCTGGTGCCAAATCAATCCGGCAATATTGCTCCAAGGCTGCCAACCTGTGCTAGACACGTCGTCACTTTGTTGAGTCGAGCTAAGCTTCTTCGGATTATCATCTCGGCAAGTGAACAAGAGTTTGGAATCACCAAGGATAAATCATCACCAACATCGCCGCCCCACGGATTACACGGAGCGGGAACACAGGCATCGCCGCATAGTCACTTCATCAAACCGGCATTGACCGCTTCACAAGTTACGACCTGCGTCGGCATGGCCGCACTGTTGCTTCTTCAAGCCGATGTCCATCACACCGAACTGTTTCAACACCTCGGCTGACACAGCAGCTACAACGTCTCCTTACCGACCTGCTCCGTCTTCTCGGCTAGACCGAGGGCTTCACCATCTCTTCATCAACTTACTTCGGAGACTTCAGCGTCACCAACCGACTAGCTTCATCACATTAGCTGGACCACGGGCGTTTCCTCGGCGAGCCAACCTTTGCCAGCATCGCCATGCCACCGCTTCATCACCCATTAGGCAATGGGTGTGTGGATCGAGTCCCATGTCTGGGAGTAACTTTTCTTCAGATTGCTACAGCAGACAAATCAAGTGCTATTAATCCTAGTTTTTTTCTTGCCTGGGTTTATTTTTCCCAAGGAATTATTACTCCAGTTTGTTTCATCATCTATACACAGGTCTATCAAATGGTGGCCGTATTAACAACGGTGGCATGGCGGTTTGGTCATTTTCCGTATACAGTTCGGCGAATGCCGCATCCGGAACTCACATCGGCCTACGAATTCGGGCTTGGCTACACCTTCACCACGTCACGCCGACACCCTGCATCGACATGACTTCGGCGCCAGGCCACATCTCTTTCAATAAATTAGTTTTTGCGAAAAGCAATTATCCTTTTTTGGACCGCACTTTTTATGTGTATAGATGATCGACTTCGACTACGTCACGTGGTCTCTTCGGCAAGCCGACGCCGTCGTCCCAATCGGCGTAAATCGGCTCGCGTGATCACCTTGTTCGTCGTGTTGCCATACCGACGTGTTCGGTTGCCTCGGGGACTTCGGCATCGCCGAGAGAGCTCTACCTCATCGAGTGTTCGGCGCAAATGCCATATTTCTTTTATTACTCACTTTGCATAAATTACTAATTATGCAAGAATTTTTTATTATTCCTATTATCTCCGGCTTGCACTATTTTTTGTGCACAGGTAGATAATCCAGGCCAGGCAGCACTGTCACCTTGGCGTACTGACGTACCACGTCACCTCGGCTGGCCGGGGGCTTCATCATCACTTCATTAACACACGCTGGAGGCTTCAGCGTCACACTGCTGGCCTGCTCCATCGCCGCGGTAGGACTGGGGTTTTCACCTCGCCCATCGACTATGCCGCATCACCACTTAATCAAGCCAAGCTCTTTACTCGGACATCTCAGGACTAGCTTGGGGGCTGGGATCTCGTCCCGCCACAATCTCGGCCTGCGTCATCAACATCAAGCACATTAACCAGCTAAGTTGCTTTCATGCTCAAAAACTTTCAGTTTTAAATTTTGTTCGGTTCGACCAAGCATTATACTTTTTGGCAAAAAGTTGTTTGTGATAAAATTCTTTGTCAAAGC
>NW_021260076.1:12630-21312 GCF_002162155.2 Triticum dicoccoides | reverse complement strand
GAAAATGGAAAAAAAGAAAAGGTTTAATAATAATTATAATAACTATAAATTAATTAATTAATTAATTAATTAACTTAATTAAACATAATTAGATTAACCTAATCACTAATTAACCTAATTAAGTTATAGTTAACTAAGCAGTCCTTGACAGGCGGGACCCACCTGTCAGGTTGACCGGTCAACGGTCAGGGTTGACCGCTGACATCATGCTGACGTCATAATGGCATTTCCTAATTAAATTAATTCTGATAATTCTAAAAATAAATTAAAACTTTGAAAAATAATATAAAATAAATCGTAGCTCGGATGGAAAAACTTTGTACATGAAAGTTGCTCAGAACGACGTGACGAATCTGGATACGCAACCCGTTCGTCCGCCACACATCCCTAGCATAGCAAACACGGAACTTTCCCCCTTCGTTCCACCTATTCGAAAACGCAAAACACCGGGAATACTTTCCCGGATGTCCCCCCCCCCTTCACCGGTATCACCTCATACTGCGTTAGAACACGTCTAGCTTTGCCTGTTGTCCTATTATGCACTCGCTTGCTATGTATTTACTATTTCTCCCCCCTGTTCTCTCCGGTAGACCCCATGACGATGCAGATGCCCCTGTGGTCGACTACGACACCGATGACCCCTCCTTGTCTGAGCAACCAGGCAAGCCCCCCCTTGATCACCAGATATCGCCTACTCTCCTCTATACTGCTTGCATTAGAGTAGTGTAGCATGTTACTGCTTTCCGTTAATCCTATTCTGATGCATAGCTTGTCATTGTTGCTATAGTTGTTACCCTTACCTGCTATCCTACTGCTTAGTATAGGATGCTAGTGTTCCATCAGTGGCCCCACACTCTTGTCCGTCTGCCATGCTATACTACTGGGCCATGATCACTTCGGGAGGTGATCACAGGCATGCTATATACATTACACTGTTACATTACCTGTGATACTGTTCGGAGATGGGGGCTGAAGGGGCAGGTGGCTCCATCCCGGTAGAGGTGGGCCTGGGTTCCCGACGGCCCCCGACTGTTACTTTGTGGCAGAGAGACAGGGCAGGTTGAGACCACCTAGGAGAGAGGTGGGCCTGGCCCTGGTCGGCGTTCGCGGATACTTAACACACTTAATGAGTTCTTGGTATTTGATCTAAGTCTGGCTACTGGCCTATACGCACTAACCATCTACGCGGGGACAGTTATGGGCACTCGACGTTGTGGTATCAGTCGAAGCCTTCGTGATGTCAGCGACTAAGCGGCGCGCGCCGGGTTGGACCGCGTAACGCAACTTCCTTGGTAATGGTGGTTGCCAGGTCTGCTCACCGGCCGTGTTCGCAACATGCAGGTGTGCAAAGGGCGATGGGCCCAGACCCCTGCGCCATAGGATTTAGACCGGCGTGCTGGCCTCTCTATTGTGCCTAGGTAGGGCTGCGACGTGTTGATCTTCCGAGGCCGGGCATGACCCAGGAAAGTGTGTCCGGCCAAATGGGATCGAGCGTGTTGGGTTATGTGGTGCACCCCTGCAGGGAAGTTAATCTATTCGAATAGCCGTGATCTTCGGTAACAGGACGACTCCGAGTTATACCTTGACCTTATGACAACTAGAACCGGATACTTAATAAAACACACTCTTCCAAGTGCCAGATACAACCGATGATCGCTCTCTCACAGGGCGACGAGGGGAGGATCATCGGTTAGGATTATGCTATGCGATGCTACTTGGTGAACTTACCATCTACTCTCTTCTTCTGTTGCAAGATGGAGGTTACCAGAAGCGTAGTCTTCGAAAGGACTAGCTATCCCCCCTTATCCCGGCTTTCTGCAGTTCAGTCCACATATAATAGCCTTATTCCAGTAGATACCAATGCATACATATGTAGTATAGCTCCTTGCTTGCGAGTACTTTGGATGAGTACTCACGGTTGCTTTCTCCCTCTTTTCCCCCTATCCCTTCTACCTGGTTGTCGCAACCAGATGTTGGAGCCCAGGAGCCAGACGCCACCTTCGACGACGACTCCTACTACACGGAGGTGCCTACTACTACGTGCAGCCCGCTGACGATGACCAGGAGTAGTTTAGGAGGATCCCAGGCAGGAGGTCTGCACCTCTTTCGATCTGTATCCCAGTTTGTGCTAGCCTTCTTAAGGCAAACTTGTTTAACTTATGTCTGTACTCAGATATTGTTGCTTCCGCTGACTCGTCTATGATCGAGCTCTTGTACTCGAGCCCTCGAGGCCCCTGGCTTGTAATATGATGCTTGTATGACTTATTTTATTTGTAGAGTTGCGTTGTGATATCTTCCCGTGAGTCCCTGATCTTGATCGTACACGTTTGCGTGTATGATTAGTGTACGATTGAATCGAGGCGTCACACTTTCCTCTTGCATATGATTATACTTGTACGGCTTCGTTCCTTGTTCGTGTATTACGCCACAATATGCACCATATTGACTTAAGCGATTTGCAAGCTGGGTTGCCTAGCTCCTGTGCTTACCCCTACGTTCCCGATTGTTTGGCTAGGGAGTAAAGGGAGCACCTCTACGATTGTCATGAACAGGTCATCCGAGCTCTGACCTCAGACTGGGTGAAGCCGAAAGGTAGCACTCTTATTGTTTTCAATAATGGTCGGCACACAACGGAACTCATGAGTACAAAAAATCTATTGCACAAGTCTCATAATAATAATGAGCACCGAAGAAAGGTATTGGTGGGGGTACTATTTTCTTCGAAGATGCTTCTTACACTTCGTCAGTAATATAGCATAAGTTCCCTGAGCGCGCTTTGTCTGTTACAGCCTTATGGCCTGATTGCCTGGTCATGGAAACACCGTCGATACACTCGACAGGTGGAGTACATGACACTTTGCGGCCCTTGGCCGAAGAGGGAGAAGCCTACGGTCGGTTAAGACGCGTTTAAAGTTTGGGTGAACACATATATGATATAAGTACTTTGGTACATACAATCATTATACATAAAATTCTTTTACCCAAGTCACTTGGGGGCTCTTAAAATTTATATGAGCTATTTTCTAGTAAATGTGTTTTCTTCTTGGTCGTTGCAAGGTCTTTTTCTACCGCTCCTTTTTGACTCGAGTGTATGGTCAATAGCCGGATAGAAGCCGTACGCTGACCCGCGTGAAGTCTTGAGATCGAATGTGTCATGTTAAAGCAGGACAAAAGCACAATTTTTTTTCCAATTTTCGGATTGGCACCGAGCACTAGATCTTGTTCGGACGTCAAGTTTTTACTGACGTTTTTTGGTTTTCCAAGCTTATGGCACTTTTAAACTATTTGTGTGTTTTCAGCACAAGTCTCGCAGTGCAACACCGGGCACCTTTAGAGATTCGGCAAAAACATTCTCGGATATTGCTATATATGCATCGGTTTCGAATTGTGTCTTCGGTCAATAGTTGGGTTGCCTGGCTCCTGTGCTTGCCTCCTACGTTCCGCTTTGTTCGGCTAGGTGTGCAAAGGAAGAACCACTTCGATTGTGCTTCCAGCTCACATGGTTAAGCACCTCAGTGGAGAAAGCCGAAAACTGACTGTCACAATAAGCGTAAACTGGTCAGCGATCCGATGACTGTGTTAAATGACGGGCCATTCATAACATTGGCTGAAGTGTTTACGGCTTGACCTCGACTGTCGCCAAACACTACCGGGGGCTAGTAACTGGCCTCCCAAACTAAATCCTCAATATTTTGCTCTTACATTAGGGCTGAGGTTTCATGATCATGCTTAGCATGACAACCCAAAGAAAGGAACCGATAGCGGGACTATTTTCTTTGGAAGACATTTCTTATGTTAAACAGTAATATAACATATCTCTCTGCGTACCTTTGTTTATAAAACCGTATGGCCAGATTGCCTTGTTTGTTGTAAATCTTTGCCCTCATAAAGGCTTTATAAAGTAGGACAAACACTCCTCGGCTACTGGCTAAGGAGGTGGAAGCCGATGGTCGATCACCAAAGTTTTGTACAATGCGGATCTGAGCATTAATGATGTAAAGCCATTACACATAATTTGTGATCTTACCATGGATATCGATACTTAATTCGGCCACCCGTGCCCGCATTAAGGCTCGGGGGCTACTGGGCTTCGGGCTTATTATTTACAAATATTAAAGGGGCACATCGATCCCCTGATCTGGTGTTGCCACCCGACCAGTGTCTCGGGGGCTACTGCATTGCCTATCCAATGCAGAAAATTTTAAGTAGAATACAGTTTCCGAGGAGATTATGATCCTCAGGTTGGTCGTCCGCACCCAACCTGAGTCTTGAGGACTGAGCATGCCGCTTTTTGTGTCCCGAAGTATTCTGCCGAGCTAGGACTTGATCCTCAGGCCGATTTTGCAAATCAACCTGAGTCTCAGCGGCTACTGGGATCAGCGGTCTTACATCATCCTTCAAGTACATCCCGGGTTTTAATCCGATACACACCTTGAGGGCTACTGGCTATATATCTCGGCAGAGAATAAATTGCACCAATCAAAAATATTGACAAAAAATCGGCCCACAGTCGGGGTGGTGCACCACCTCAGAAGCAGTCCAGCATAAAGCTCGAGCGCTAGTGGCTGGCTCCATAGAGGGCATTTCTAGCATTAAGCTCGGGTAAACTCCTTCAACTTTTTTGAACCAAGGTGATATGACACCTCAGATATAGTCCGGCGTTGAAGCCCGGATACAGTCCGGCATTGGAGTTTGGACATAGTCCGGTGTTGGAGCTCGGATACATTCCAGCGTTGGAGCTCGGAAAGCGGTCCGACATTGGTGCTCGGCTGCAAAAGATACCTCGAATGTAGTCCGATGTTGGAGCTCGGACACAAGAGGACGCTGCCGCTCGGGAACAACTTCAAACCCGAGGTGTGGCATAAAAATAACAAGGCATTGATAAAGGCCGAAGACTTAAAGGGCTCCTCGGATACCTGACGTGTGAGATCTTCAGATTTAGCTCGGCAATCCTCAACATAGAAGATGGGAAGATTTGTTGAACCAGTTTTCAAGACCGACGACCGAAGACAAAGAACAGTCCGGAAGAATCGAGGAGCGTCCCCAACTTGAACACCGGTTCAGGGGGCTACTGACGGTGTCCTGGACTAGGGGGTACTCACCACGTCGTCTCCCGGTCAGTTAGATTGGGCCGAGGACCCCCATGGCCGTATACTCATGGGCCAGTTCGGACAGCTGAGCGTACAAGGAAGATTCCACAAGACTTGGTGGTTAAGACAAGGTCTCCTCCCCCACCGGCGTATTCGGCTAGGACTCTTGTTATCCTAGGCCTCTGGTGCATTATATAAACCAGGGCCAGGCTAGTCGATATACATATAACAATCATACCATAGGCTAGCTTCTAGGGTTTAGCCTCTCAGATCTCGTGGTAGATCAACTCTTGTAACACTCATATCATCAAGAACAATCAAGCAGGACGTAGGGTTTTACCTCCATCAAGAGGGCCCGAACCTGGGTAAACATCGTGTCCCCTGCCTCCTGTTACCATCCGCCTTAGACGCACAGTTCGGGATCCCCTACCCGAGATCCGCCGGTTTTGACACCGACATATGTAATTCATGAGCCACCTTCCTTGTGATCTGTTCTGGTATCAGACGCAATACTTATTCCCATTGCTCTGAACCCCTTTCACCCTCTGTTTCAGGCAATGAACGATTGCCTAACAAGGTTCAGCTTCTTATTACACCTCCTTACCTTGCTCTCGATGCCTTTCTTGAATCACAACTCGAGAGATGCCTCTATGCCACGTTCACTGAGATAGCCCCCAGGTACCTATCTTGTGTTGAGCTCCGTCCTTCCCGAGTTTTCCCCCTTAATCTACCCCCTAAATCTCGGGATGAGATTTCTTGTAGTGGAGGAGAATTGTGATTCCCGGATATTTAAGCTACAGTAATCATGTGCTAACGATGACACGTCACCACTGTTACTATTGCTAATCTCGCTTAGATTCTACTCGGTTCAAATTCAAATTTAAATTAAAGTCAAATAATAAAAGTTTTCGAATGTCAAAACTAAAATGTGCAAGCTATGGAAAATAATTCATAAGTATTATTGGTGGTGAAACCAAACTTTTATAAAAGGTTTAAGTGCATTAAAATGTTTAAAACAGTGCCTTAAACAATTATGTAAATGCCTTTTATAATTTATAAAATAAAAAAACTAATTTATTTGAGTACCAAGCTTTTTGTGGCAGAGGTATAAATAGTAAATACTAATTTAGAAACTAGGTTCGCATTTTACTTAAACTAAGTTAAGGTGTAAATAAATAAATAAAGAGAACAACAAATCACTAACAAAAAATAAAGTAAAAAATAAAACCCCTTTCCCCTGGGGCCAAATGGCCCAGCTGGCCTCACTGGACAAACCAGGCCAGCCCACCAGTGCCACCTCCCTACCTCCTCTGTTCAAGGGGGGAGACGTGGGCACCGGTGATGGCCACCACGGCACAGGGCATCGCTGTGGCGCCCATCCGCCAACCCCCCGGCGCCTACTTAACTGACACCCCCGTCTCCACGCGAACCCTAGCCCACCCCATTCCCCTTCCTCCCTCTCCTCGCGCCCTCGTTTGCATGATCCCGCACCTCACCGTGCGGTCGTCGCCTTATCGTTATCGTCCCCGTGGTCGACTGCATCCCTACGCTGCGCCACCACGTCCTGGAGCTTCGCCGTCGTCGCCTTCGTCTCCCTCTCCACTGGATCGAGCCCGAGGCCCTGCATCGCGCCGTCACCTACTTCGTCTTCTTCCTCGGATCACCATCGCCATTCATCATCGATCTTCTCCAACGCCGGCCACCACGAGCCCTCCCCGAGCCCACTTGTGCACACCTACAGGCTCCCTGTGAGCCGCGCGTCCCCTCCCCCTTTTCTCCTCTGCTCCCGTTGCCGAACACCACCCGTAGCTACCACCGGACGTAGCCCATGTTGACGCGCTCACCGACCTGTCGTCGCACCCCCAGCATCGCCTACACGCACCAACGGCCAGGCCTGCATGCGCACCCGCGTTCCCCTGCTCGCGGTCGTCACACCTCGGCTCTGTACCGGCGTGCCTGCACGTCCATGGCCACGCATTGTGCGCGTGCTTGCCGGCGCCCGATGCTCGCTGCTACTTTGCTCTACTGCTGCGCTGCTGCTACCACCTCCTACTGCTGCCTAGCGCCACACCCGCCCGCTACAGCCGCATGCGCCTCGCCTCCGCCTGCCCCTGCCCTTGCCACCGAGCCTCGCCTACTGCGCGCCAGCATCCGTCCACCACCACTCGCCAGCGCTGCCTCACAACGGCCTCGCGCCCGCGCTGCCGTTGCTGCTTGCTGCTCCTAACCACTACTGCTGCTCTTTGCTACTCCGTTGCTACTACCGCTGCTTACTGAACTACTAGCTACTGTAGCTACTAGCTAGCTTTGCTAAATCTGCAATGACTAACCCTCTAGACAGCCTCTAAACTGCGTTTAAACTAATGTTAACAAGACTGAAAGAAATACGGGAAGGTAGTACACTTGACCAGGCTCAAATGTTTCCATTGGACCAAATTCCTTAGATGCATAGAATAAATCTTATAAAAATCACAAAGTTCTATGTTCTGTTAACAGAAAAAAAACAAAAAACAGCTTTATTTTCATCGCTACCTTAGAGCTGTTGATGATCAAGCAAATGAACTCTAATTTGGATGGAAGTGCTACTATCTTGTAGATCGCAGAGAATGCTCAAAATTGATATAAGGCACAAAATCATAGGATGTACAGAGCAATAGTTGTAGCATTTTGAAAACAGCTAAGTGACGTGTCGAATTCTCAGACTTAGCAAAATTTTAGGGATTTTCAAAATATTGCCAAAACTTTGAAAAATCAATATAAAATAAACCGTAGCACAGATGGAAAAACTTTGTACATGAAAGTTGCTCAGAACGACAAGATGATTCCGGATATGCAGCCCGTTTGTCCGCCACACATCCCTAGCATAGAAAACACACAACTTTCCCCCTTTAGTTCATTTGTCCGAAAATGCAAAACACAGGGGATACTTTCCCGAATGTTTTCCTCCTTCACTGGTATCACCTCCTACTGCGTTAGGGCACACCTGACACCGTTACTTGTCATGTCATGCATCATTATGCATTTGTTTGCACAGTATTCATTGTTTCTTCCCCTCTTCTCTCCGGTAGACTACGAGGCTGACGCTGCTGCTGGTGCCCCGGTCGACTACGTTGTTGACGACCCCTACTTGCCAAAGCAACCAGGCAAGCCCCCCCCCTTGATCACCAAATATCGCCTATTCTTCTCTCTGCTGCTTGCATTAGAGTAGTGTAGCATGCTACTTCTTTCGGTTAATCCTATTCTGTTTCATAGCCTGTCATTGTTGCTACAGTTATTGATACCTTACCTGCAATCCTAAATGCTTAGTATAGGATCCTAGTTTATCATCAGTGGCCCTACATTCTTGTCCGTCTGCCATGCTATACTACCGGGCCGTGATCACTCGGGAGGTGATCACAGGTATATACTTATACATAATATGTCATACTTGTGGTGACTAAAGACGGGTCGGCTCGTAGAGTACCCGCGAGTGATTCGCGGATTGGGTCCGAAAGGATGTTTGTCCTGACGGCCCTCTGAGTGGATCTTTGTGGCAGAGCGACATGGTCGGTTGAGACCACCTAGGAGAGAGATGGGCCTGGCCCTTGTCGGC
>NW_021260076.1:10788-11184 GCF_002162155.2 Triticum dicoccoides | reverse complement strand
TGCAAGTATTGAAATAAGTGGTAACAGATAGTTTTGTGATAGGATAATTTGTAACGAGCAACAAGTAACAAAAGTAAATAAAGTGCAGCAAGGTGGCCCAATCCTTTTTGTAGCAAAGGACAAGCCTGGACAAACTCTTATATAGAGAAAAGCGCTCTCGAGGACACATGGGAATATCGTCAAGCTAGTTTTCATCACGTTCATATGATTCATGTTCGGTACTTTGATAATCTGATATGTGGGTGGACCGGTGCTTGGGTGTTGTCCTTACTTGGACAAGCATCCCACTCATGATTAACCTCTATTGCAAGCATCCGCAACTACAACAAAAGTATTAAGGTAAACCTAACCATAGCATGAAACATATGGATCCAAATCAGCCCCTTACGAAGCAAC
>NW_021260076.1:0-10675 GCF_002162155.2 Triticum dicoccoides | reverse complement strand
TAGGCCCAAATAATGGTGAAGTGTTATGTAGTCGATGTTCACATAACACCACTAGAGGAGAGATAACATACATCTCATCAAAATATCGAACAAATACCAAATTCACATGACTACTAATAGCAAGACTTCTCCCATGTCCTCAGGAACAAACGTAACTACTCACAAAGCATAATCATGTTCATAATCAGAGGGGTGTTAATATGCATATAGGATCTGAACATATGATCTTCCACCAAATAAACCAACTAGCATCAACTACAAGGAGTAATTAACACTACTAGCAACCTACTAGTACCAATCCCGGACTTGGAGACAAGAATTGGATATAAGAGATGAACTAGGGTTTTGAGAGGAGATGGTGCTGGTGAAGATGTTGATGGAGATTTCCCCCTCCCAATGAGAGGATCGTTGGTGATGACGATGGCGATGATTTCCCCCTCCCGGAGGGAAGTTTCCCCGGCAGAATAGCTCTGCCGGAGCCCTAGATTAGATCCGCCAAGGTTCCGCCTCATGGCGGCGGAGTTCCGCCAACTTCTTATACCTTTGATGTCCTTGGGGAATGGCATCTTTTCAATAGCATCAACCTTGGCTTTATCAACTTCAATACCTCTTTCAGAAACTTTATGCCCCAAGACAATACCTTCATTAACCATAAAGTGGCACTTTTCCCAATTCAAGACAAGATTAGTTTCTTCACATCTTTGCAAAACTCGATCAAGGTTACTCAAGCAATCATCAAAAGAAGATCCATAGACGGAGAAATCGTCCATGAAAACCTCACAAATATTTTCACAAAAGTCAGAGAATATAGCCATCATGCATCTTTGAAAGGTAGTAGGTGCATTACATAAACCAAAAGGCATACGTCTATAAGCAAAAGTACCAAAAGGGCAAGTAAAAGTAGTCTTTGATTGATCCTTGGCTGACACAGGTATTTGATAGAAACTAGAATAACCATCTAGAAAGCAAAAATGTGTATGTTTGGATAATATTTCTAGCATTTGATCGATAAAAGGTAAGGGGCAATGATCTTTTTTAGTGGCTGTCGTGGTCCTAAGACTGACAGTAGAATAGGAGGGTAGGAATGTAGAGGCAAGATCCTAGCTATGAGGAGTTGTACACACGAGTTTACGAGTTCAGGCCCTTCTCGGAGGAAGTAACAGCCCTACATCTCGGAGCCCTGAGGCGGTCGACTGAATATATGTGTGTGAATTACAGAAAGTGCGAACCCCTGTCCCAGAGGAGGGGGTGGTTTATATAGAGTGCGCCAGGACCCCAGCTCCCCTCCGTTACACAGGGTTCAATGTTCATAAAGGTGGGGCGTTACTGGTAACGTCTAAAATAAAGTGTTATAAATGCCCATAAAGCTATGGTTTAAGTCACAACCGTTGTAGAGTGGAGGGCTTCTCATCTTCTGGTGGTCGAGTGTCTTCAAGGTAGTCGAGTGTCTTCAAGGAAGTCGAGTGAGCACATCTTCATGGTCGAATGGATGATGTTTTCTCTTCGACTGCTTTTGATTCTTTGTAGAGATGTCCTTGGGGAGGGTATGTTGGACAGATCCATGACCCTACCCTAGGTACATAGCTTCATCATTAGTCCCCGAATGGATCAGGGTTTGAGTGGGGAAAGAGTTGGGAACACTTCCGACCCATTCTTTGTGCTACGAGTATATCTCATTCTGGAACAATGAGTTAAGGTGAGAACGTCGACTCCTTTCTCAGTCGCCTTGGTCCATTCTTGGTTTTTATCGAGTGAATTTTCACGGTAGGATTCCGAATGATGATGTAGAGGATGTTTGTCTTCAGTCTGACAGGTTGTTTTGCTCTCCGCGGATCTCGTGGGATTCGAATTTTGGGAAGTGCGCCAGACGAACGGAACCGGGGTTATCAGGACGGATTAGGCAAGTCTCCTCGATCCCCGCACCACCTTTTTCGCCACATATTGCGTGCGCGACTATTGCGGGATTTGTTTAGATCGCCTGGGTCCACCAGTCAGTCACTCGGATGACGACCTTATAAAAGGCCTCGGACCAGGCCTCTGCCCCGTGCGCTCCCATTCTCTCTTCTTCTTCTCTCAATCTCTCCGCCACGCTCGCTTCCGCCCTCGTCACCGGACCTTTACTCGAGCTCGACCCGCCGCCATGGGGAAGGAGAGGACGGTGGCGTTGGAACGTGCGAAGAAGGTGACAGCGAAGGCGAAGGGCAAGCGGACCAGCCGAGGAGGATCCTCATCGAGATCCGGCCTGCCGGCGGGCTGGATCCAGGGCGACTGGATCCGCTCAACAATCACCCAGGACGACCTCGACGACCTGGTGGAGGGGGGACTGATCCCCCACAAGTCAGCACGGCTCCCGGGGAACGAAACCGAGCCGTAGCCGAGGGAGGGTAAGTGTGTTCTCCTCACTACCCACGTAGATCGTGGATTCTCACTGCCTCACCATCCTTTCTTCCGGGGTTTTTGGAACTTCTTTGGGGCTCAACTCCACCATTTCACCCCAAACACCATAGTCTATATGGCCGCTTTTGTGTCGATGTGCGAAAACTTCTTGGGTTGTCGACCGCACTGGGGCCTTTTCAAACACATCTTCACCTGCCGATCCCAGTCGGTCAAAAAGGCCAAGTCGAGTGATGAGAAGACCCAAGTGATCTAGATGTGCGGGGGTCTGGGGATCCAGATGAAGAGTAAGAGTACTTTCCCAGCCATGATTCTTCCCGACTCGGTCCGGGGCTGGCAGTCGACTTGGTTCTACTTCAAGGATCAGCCGACCCCGGGCCAGTCGACTAGACTTCCTCCTTTTTCTTTGGCTCGAGTGGAGAAGCCTGCCCCCCTGAAGGTAGTTCCAGAAGAGAAGGCGTAGGTCAAGGTGCTGGTCGAGCGGGTCGTCCATCTTGTCCGCGGCGGGGTGACCGGGATGGACCTGCTGGAGGTCTTTCTCGGTCGACGCATCCAACCTCTTCAGGCCCGCGATCATCCGATGTAGATGTACTCTGGGCTCGAGGATTCCACTTGGATCCACCCGGAGGACATCTGCGAGGATACCTTGGAGAAGTGGTTGATGGGGATCACTAGCAACAAACACAACCCTCGGGTGTCTAGGAGGGTGATTCCATTTGACAACTCGCACCAGCCGGAGCAGGTATAATTCTGTCTTATCAAGTATCTTTTCGATTCACCGAGTGACATCTTGTTTATGGTCGATTGAATTTCCTTTGATCATTGTCCTTTCAGGCCCTCATCGACATGTACTCAATGCCCAATGGAGTGCAGGACCAAGAGGCTGAGGAAGAAGGGAGCGGTGGCGAGAGCGGCGAGAAGCATTCGGAGGCCAAGGAAGACGAGGAGAGCGACGAATCGACTGGTGACGAAGAAGTCGACTCGCCTCCTCGCAGGGAGAGGAGATCCAAACAAGCCCACGACCCGGCGACTGCTCGGGACTTAGTGGCCGCGCCGACTGGTCAGTCCTCGAAGCGTCCTAGGACGTCTTCCCCGACACCGACTGAAAAGGCTCCAAAGCAGTCCAAAGTTGCGCCGCCTCCGGCGCCGAAAGCGCCGAAAGCCACCTCCTCCAAGCCGCCAAAAGCTTTGCCTAGGATCAAAGTGACCATTCCTACTATCTCCGGGTAACCATCTAACTTGTCTTTCTCGTCGACTCAATTAACCGGACGTAATCGATTGAATGTGGGTCTTCGCAGTGCTGCTATGTCAGGAACCTCTTCTCTCCAATACCGGGACGAGGAAATGGAAGATGCAGTAACCTCCAACCCAGGTATAATCTCTTGCAATTTGATTCTTTGGTCGATTGCGTTCGAGTGGCTCACTTGGGGTCGAATGATCTGCCTTGCAGCTCCACCCAACGTCATCGATATTCCAGATGATGACGAAGATGCAGCTCTCAAGCCCAGGAAAAGCAAGAAGGTAACCACTGGTAGGATGTCTCGGCAAGAAACCACTACGACACCTCCCGTCCGTCAACTTGAAGACACGGGCAGGGCTTCTGTGACCTTCGCCGCACCTTTGTAGAGTGGGCCTCCTGCACCGTCGATTGCACCTGTGATTCCTTCAGCTGTCCAACTCCACGCCACGGAGCTCCAAGCCGCCGCACCTGGGTCGTCTGCCCACTTTTTCACCAGGTACCCCGTCCCGGACAACCAGTCGGAAGCGGCTGCGGAAGCCATCCGACAAGCTGACATGATGATGGAGTGGGTGAAGGTAGTGCATGAGAACAACCAGGCTGCCTACGACGCCAGTGCTACTCTTCGGGCCAATGTCCAGGTGAGTAAACTTTTTGACTGTTTTTGCTCTATGAGAAAATGTTACTCAAAAAATCTTTGTCTACACAATCTCCTGTTGTTTGCGTCGAATTAGAGCACCCACTGGGTGTTTTGTTGATTTTGGTAGTTTCGCTCTTCTACTCGATCTGGGCGAGTGGAATCAAAACCGGTGGGGGCACGATAAGTGCACCCACTAGGTGTAGTCCCCGAGACCACGGTCGACTGCTGGCAGTCGACTGGGTCTGAGTTCTTATTTCCTTGCTTTTTTACTCCTTACACTCGACTCAGGCGGACCGGTCGACTAGTTTTGTTCTTCCACTCGGTCTGGGCGAGTGGGATCTGAACCGGTGGGGGCACGCCAAGTGCACCCACTGGGTGTAGTCCCCGAGACTGCAGTCGACTGCCGGTAGTCGACTAGGGTCTGAGCAGTTTTTTTTGAGTTGAGTCTTAGTCAGCAGGGGCATGCCAAGTGCACCCGCTGGGTGTAGCCCCTGAGACCGCAGTCGATTGTGTGCAGTCGGCTGAGGTCTAAGTGAACCTCTTTAGGCTTTATTCACTCGGAAGTAAACAACCTTTGGTCTTATCAACTGATCTGTCTTTTGCCTTCTGCAGAAGTCTTGCACTCTTATTTCTAAGTTTGCTGAACTTGAGGAGAAGCAGAGGCAACTCAACCTCGACTTGGAATTAGCCTAGCAGAATCTGAAGAAAGCTCAAGATGAAGCCGCTGGTATGGAAGGTAACTGACTGTTGACTGACTTTCAATACATTTCTTTGATCTCTTCTTTGATTCGATTGCTTCTTTTGCAGAAAAAATGAAGTTGGCTCTGGAGAAGAAGGACTCGGACCTCGCCGCCGCGCAAAAAGCAGCTCAAGATAAAACTTCTCTCGCAGACCAGAAGCTTGCTTCAATCGGGACACTAGAAGAAGAGGTGACCAAACTGAAATCTTGTCTTAATGAAGCTAACCGCGAAGTGACCAGTCTGAAGAAGGACAAGGTCGCCCTGAATGAAAAGATGGAGTCTGTGATCTGCAAGAGGAATGACACGGAAGCTTATCTGAGGACTCTTGCCAAGAAGCTTTATCTCACGCTGGAAGGTATTTCTTTTAATCCGACTGTGTTGATGCTTGCGATCGGATCTTGCTTGGTCGATTGACTATTTTTTGCTGCAGAATTCTGTCAAGACTTCAACGAGGAAACTGGAAGGGTCGAGACGGGTCTGGACCCTATCGCTTCTCCAGTCTACGACAAAACTGCAATGAACGTGCTCCGACTGGAGTCCCGTATCGCCAGCGCCATAAGCTACCTCGCGCGCCTGAAGGAGGTAGTCTCCCGAATCGACTCATCGCTTTGGCCGGGGGCGACGCTTCAGAATGACTTGGAATCCTTGATGACTCGACTGAACGAGATCCCTGACCGAGTGCAAGAATGGAAGAAATCCTCCGCCCGGTGTGGTGCTGATGTGGCGCTGTCCTTGGTGCGAGTCCATTGCAAGGAAGCTCGTGAAGACAAGCTGGCTGCGATCAAAGTTGCTAACACCAAAAAGCATGACTTCCAGTCCTTCATGGAGACTTTCATTGCTGCGCCACTCGGATCGCTGATGGGATCGACCTGGACTCGTTTGTGGCGCCTGCCATCCCTCCTCCGGCCGAGTGAACAAACTTATGAAACTTGAATCTGCTTTAAATTTGCCTCAGAATGCCGAGTGACTGTTGTAACCATTGAACTCCTTCGGGCTTGATGCCCGAGCACTTTTGATTTGCTGCTTGG
This sequence comes from Triticum dicoccoides, assembly GCF_002162155.2. Classification (NCBI taxonomy): domain Eukaryota; kingdom Viridiplantae; phylum Streptophyta; class Magnoliopsida; order Poales; family Poaceae; genus Triticum; species Triticum dicoccoides. The sequence goes on along the minus strand of NW_021260076.1, from coordinate 4,636 downwards.
AACTTTTAGGATTTATCTGAATTTGGTTTATCTCCGAATGTGCTTGTGTTTGCCTTCGAATGGACTTTGCTCACTTCTTGGAATAGTCTTTGTGCTGGAGACGCAGCTCTGAGGGGGCAGCTCCAGTCGACCCGCGCTTCTTCATCCTCGCGGATAGGGATGGAGCGGGCGTTGTATTTGCGTCGTAGCTCCGAAGGAGAAGGTTGCAGTCGACCTGCACCCCATCATCCTTGTGGATGGGGATGGAGCAGACGTTGTATTTGTGTCGTAGCTCCGAAGGAGAAGGTTACAGTCGACCTGCACCTCGTCGTCCTTGCGGATAGGGATGGAGCGGACATTGAACTTGTGTCGCAGCTCCGAAGAAGAAGGTTCTAGTTGACCTGCACGTCGTCATCCTAGCGGATAGGGATATGTTTCAAACATAGGCGAGTACTAGACTGCAGCTAAGTCTCCTAGTGGGAGAACTTAGGCGAGTGCTGGACTGCAGCTAAGCCCCCGAGTGGGAGGTTTGCTCTCCACTCGGTAGGATTTTTTTCAAACTTAGGCGAGTGCTAGACTGTAGCTAAGTCACCTAGTTGGAGAACTTAGGCGAGTGCTGGACTGCAGCTAAGTCTCCTAGTGGGAGAACTTAGGTGAGTGCTGGACTGCAGCTAAGCCCCCGAGTGGGAGGGTTGCTCTCCACTCGGTAGGATTTTTTTAAACTTAGGCGAGTGCTGGACTGCAGCTAAGTCTCCTAGTGGGACAACTTAGGCGAGTGCTGGACTGCAGCTAAGCCCCCGAGTGGGAGGGTCGCTCTCCACTCGGTAGGATTTTTTCAAACTTAGGCGAGTACTCGACTGCTGCTAAGCCCCTGAGTGGGAGGATTGCTCTCCACTCGGTAGGATTTTTTCAAACTTAGGCGAGTACTGGACTGCAGCTAAGCCCCCGAGTGGGAGGGTTGCTCTCCACTCGGTAGGATTTTTTCAAACTTAGGCTAGTACCGTACTGCAGCTAAGCCTCCTAGTGAGAGAACTTAGGCAAGTACTGGACTGCAGCTAAGCCCCCGAGTGGGAGGGTTGCTCTCCACTCGGTAGGATTTTTTCAAACTTAGGCTAGTACCGGACTGCAGCTAAGCCTCCTAGTGAGATAACTTAGGCGAGTGATGGACTGCAGCTAAGCCCCCGAGTGGGAGGATTGCTCTCCACTCGGTAGGATTTTTTTAAACTTAGGCAAGTACTGGACTGCAGCTAAGTCTCCTAGTGGGAGAACTTAGGCAAGTGCTGGACTGCAGCTAAGCCCCCGAGTGGGAGGGTTGCTCTCCACTCGGTAGGATTTTCTTTCGAACTTAGGCAAAACGGATTCGCGACTAAACCACCCACTGGGGGATTTCAGAAGTAAATAAGAACATAACAATCGAATGATAGGACCATAAGCTCTTGTCTTCGATAAACAAATTACAAATGTGCTTCTTATTACATTTTATTCAAACGAGTGCTTAAGTATAAAAGGGGCAGAGCAGCTCCGCGTTCCAAGCCCGTGGCTCGTCTTTCTGATGCTCAATACTGTAAAGGTGGTATGCTCCATTGTGGAGAACTTTGGTGATGATGAAGGAGCCCTCCCAAGTCGGGGCAAGCTTGTGTGGTTTCTGTTGATCCACTCGAAGAACTAGGTCTCCTTCTTGAAAGGCTCGACCCCTCACATTTCTGGCGTGGAATCGACGCAAGTCTTGCTGATAGATGGTCGACCGGATCAAGGCCATCTCTCTTTCCTCCTCCAAGAGATCGACTGAGTCTTGCCGGGCATGTTCTGCTTCCTCTTCGGAGAAGAGCTCGACTTGGGGTGCGTTGTGGAGCAGGTCACTTGGCAGAACAGCTTCGGCTCCGTAAACCAAGAAGAAAGGGGTTCGTCCGGTCGACCGATTAGGGGTTGTCCTCAAGCCCCATAGAACTGATGAAAGTTCATCAACCCAAGCGCCTGTTGCGTGTTTGAGATCACGCATCAGTCGGGGTTTCAGTCCTTTGAGAATTAGGCCATTGGCTCTTTCTGCTTGTCCGTTCGACTGCGGGTGAGCGACCGAAGCATAGTCGACTCGAGTGCCCTGAGAGGCGCAGAAAGCTCTCAACTCACCAGAATCAAAGTTCGACCCATTATCCGTGATGATGTTGTGTGGAACTCCATATCTGAATGTCAATTCTCTGACAAAACTGACAGCGGTGCTTGCATCAAGGTTCTTGATAGGTTTAGCTTCGATCCATTTGGTAAACTTGTCGACTGCAACGAGCACATGAGTGAAGCCGCTCCTGCCAGTTCTCAGTGGTCCAACCATATCCAGACCCCAAACAGCAAAGGGCCAGATGAGGGGGATGGTCTTCAGGGCTGACGGCGGCTTGTGAGACATGTCGGAGTAAAACTGGCAGCCTTCACATCTGTCGACTATATCTTTCGCAATTTCATTTGCTCGTGGCCAATAGAATCTAGCTCGGTATGCTTTAGCCATGATGGCCCGAGAGGACGCATGATGACCACAGGTCGCCGAGTGGATGTCATTGAGGATCATTCGACCTTCTTCCGGTGTTATGCATTTCTGACCGACTCCAGTCACACTTTCCCTGAACAACTGCCCTCTTATCACAGTAAAGGCCTTGGATCGACGGACGATATGTCGAGCCTCTTCTTCATCCTCCGGGAATTCTTTCCTGAGGATGTACGCAATGTAGGGCACCGTCCAGTCGGGAGTAATGGCCAGAACCTCCATGATCAGGTCGACCACGGCTGGGACCTCGACTTCAGTTGGATCTGTGGCGCTCTTAGGTTGCGGGGGCTCTTCAGTAAAAGGATCTTCCTGAACTATTGGCGAGTGGATATGCTCCAAAAATACATTGCTGGGAATGTCTTCTCTCTTGGAACCTATCTTTTCCAAATCGTCGGCTCCTTGATTTTTCAGTCGGGGTATGTGGTGGAGTTCTAACCCCTCTAACTTCTTCTCAAGCTTTCTCACCGCGTTGTAGTACCCAGTCATGGCTGGGCTTCTGACGTCCCACTCCTTCATCACTTGATTAACTACCAAATCTGAGTCGCCATAGACCATGAGGTGACGGACGCCGAGTGAGATGGCCATGCGCAACCCATACAGGAGTGCTTCATATTCTGCTTCATTGTTGGAGGAATCAAAGTGAATCTGGAGGACATATCTGAGCTTGTCTCCTTGGGGGGATACCAAAACTACTCCAGCACCAGAACCGTTCAACATCTTGGATCCGTCAAAGAACATGGTCCAGTGCTCAGAGTGAACCTGAGTCGGTAGTTGCTGTTCGATCCAATCGGCGAGGAAATCTGCTATTGCTTGGGACTTGATAGCTTTCTTTGCCTCAAACTTGATATCCAAGGGAAGGAGTTCAATCGCCCATTTGGCCACTCGACCAGTTGCATCTCTGTTGTGCAGAATCTCTGACAATGGAGCATCGCTGACGACTGTAACAGAGTGATCCGAGAAATAGTGTGCGACCTTCTTCATGGTCATGTAAATCCCATAGACAAGCTTCTGATAATGAGGATATCTCTGCTTTGACGGGATCAGAACTTCAGAAATATAATAAACTGGGCATTGAACCTTATAAGATTTTCCTTCTTCTTCCCACTCGACCGTAAGTACTATACTGATGACTTGTCCAGTGGCCGCTATATAAAGCAGTAGAGGCTCTTTGTTGATTGGAGCAGCAAGCACCGGCTGGGTGGAAAGCAGGGCTTTTAGCTCTGCAAACGCTGCATCAGCTTCTGGGGTCCACTCGAACTTGTCTGATTTCTTCATCAGTTGGTAAAGAGGCAGCGCCTTTTCACCGAGGCGAGAAATGAATTGACTTAGGGCGGCCAAGCAACCAGTAAGCTTCTGGACATCATGCACACGCACAGGGCACTTCATTCGGAGTATAGCGCCTACTTTCTCTGGGTTAGCATCGATTCCTCGTTCAGAAACAAGAAAACTGAGTAACTTTCCGCCTGGAACTCCAAACATGCACTTTGATGGATTGAGCTTGATATCATACCTTCTAAGGTTGGCAAAGGTTTCAGCAAGGTCAGTCAGTAGGTCGGAACCTTTACGTGACTTGACCACAATGTCATCCATGTATGCTTCCACATTCCGACTGATCTGAGTGAGCAGGCACTTTTGAATCATCCGCATGAATGTGGCTCCGGCATTCTTCAAACCGAATGGCATTGTGACATAACAGAAGCACCCAAACGGGGTGATAAAAGCTATCTTTATTTCGTCGGGTCCATACAGACGGATCTGGTGGTACCCGGAGTAGGCGTCCAAAAAGGACAAACGCTCGCACCCTGCAGTCGAGTCGATGCGAGGGAGAGGAAAGTGATCTTTCGGGCAGGCCCGATTGATATGCTTGAAATCGATGCACATGCGAAGTGAGTCGTCTTTCTTTGGGACCATGACAACATTGGCTAACCACTCGGAGTGGTAAATCTCTCGGATAAACTCAGCTGCCAAAAGCCGAGCCACCTCTTCCCCGATTGCCTTTCTTTTCTGGACGGCGAACCGTCGAAGATGTTCTTTAACTGGTTTCACCTTCGGGTCGACTCGCAAACGATGCTCAGCCAGTTCCCTGGGAACACCCGGCATGTCAGAAGGCTTCCATGCAAAGAT
>NW_021260075.1:0-1793 GCF_002162155.2 Triticum dicoccoides | reverse complement strand
TGGAGATGATTCTGATCATGAGACGCAATACATGGCTCCTGAAGACGCTGACAGGTATGAATGTTTAGTTGCTCAATGTGTTTTGAGTGTGCAGGTCACACAAGCTGAGCAAAATCAGAGGCACAATTTGTTCCATACCAAGGGAGTTGTGAAGGAACGTTCTGTGCGCGTCATCATAGACGGAGGGAGCTGCAACAACTTGGCTAGCATGGAGATGGTGGAGAAGCTTTCTCTCACCACAAGACCACATCCACATCCTTACTACATCCAATGGTTCAACAACAGCGGCAAGGTTAAGGTAACACGTACTGTTCGTGTGCATTTTAGTATCTCTACATATGCTGATTATGTTGATTGTGATGTGGTACCTATGCAAGCATGTTCCTTATGACTTGGTAGACCATGGCAATTTGATAAAAATTCTGTACACCATGGTAGAAACAATCACTATACTCTTGTTCATAAGGGTAAAAATATTACTTTGCTTCCTATGACTCCTGATTCCATTTTGAAAGATGATATTAATAGAGCTAATAAAGCAAAACAGGAGACGAATAAGAGTGAAAATCAGATTGTGGCAAAAGAATTTGAGCAACAAATGAAGTCTAATAATAAACCATCTAGTGTTGCTTCTAAAATTAAATTGAAAAGTGCATGTTTATTTGCCACCAAATCTGATATTGATGAGTTAGATTTCAGCAAATCTGTTTGCTATGCTTTTGTGTGCAAAGAGGCATTATTTTCATTCGAGGACGTGCCTTCCTCTTTGCCTCCTGCTGTCACTAACATTTTGCAGGAGTTCGCTGACGTCTTTCCACAAGACGTGCCACCGGGATTACCGCCTATTCGAGGGATTGAGCATCAGATTGACTTAATTCCCGGTGCTTCACTGCCAAACCGTGCACCATACCGTACCAATCCAGAGGAGACGAAGGAGATTATGCGTCAAGTACAAGAGCTTCTCGACAAAGGTTATATACGCGAATCCCTTGGTCCTTGTGCTGTTCCTATTATTCTAGTGCCGAAAAAGGATGGTACACCACGTATGTGTGTTGATTGTAGAGGCATTAATAATATTACTATTCGTTATTGTCATCCTATTCCTAGGCTAGATGATATGCTTGATGAATTGAGTGGCTCTACAATATTCTCCAAAGTTGATTTGCGTAGTGGATACCATCAAATTCGTATGAAATTGGGGGATGAATGGAAAACAGCATTTAAAACTAAGTTTGGATTATATGAGTGGTTAGTCATGCCTTTTGGGTTAACTAATGCGCCTAGTACTTTCATGAGACTAATGAACGAAGTTTTACGTCCTTTCATTGGACGATTTGTGGTAGTCTATTTTGATGATATACTGATTTATAGCAGATCTTTGGAAGAACATTTGGAACATTTACGTGTTGTTTTTATTGCTCTACGTGATGCACGTTTGTTTGGTAACCTTGGGAAGTGCACCTTTTGCACCGACCGAGTATCTTTTCTTGGCTATGTTGTTACTCCACAGGGAATTGAAGTTGACAAAGCCAAGATTGAAGCTATTGAGAGTTGGCCGCAGCCCAAAACGGTCACACAAGTGAGGAGTTTTCTTGGCCTCGCTGGATTCTATAGGCGTTTTGTGAGAGATTTCAGCACCATTGCTGCACCTCTCAACGAGCTTACAAAGAAGGATGTGCCTTTTGTTTGGGGTACCGCACAGGAAGAAGCCTTCACGGTATTGAAAGATAAGTTGACACATGCTCCTTTACTCCAACTTCCTGATTTTAATAAGACTTTTGAGCTTGAATGTG
>NW_021260074.1:0-1403 GCF_002162155.2 Triticum dicoccoides | reverse complement strand
GCTCTCGCCAAAAAACATGAGTCCTTGGAGCTTGACTCTAAGACACAAGAGTCCGAGCTTGCGAAGGCCCTCGAAAGCGCACAACATGCCAAGGCCGAAGCCCAAAAGGCCCTCCAGGAAATTAAGGCGGTTAAGAAGATAGCAGTGGGTAAGGCATTCATTATGTAAAGCAAGCATGTGAAGGAAACTTTCCTTTTACTTACCCGAGTTCGGAGCTCTCCAGGAGCGGTCGCAGATCTTCCCCGCAATGTGTCAGATGCCGCGGAGTTCTACCGAGCTGAGGAGGGGAGCTCGACGGAGAAGTTGTTCTGGTCGCAGTAAACTGGGACCGAACACCCAATGCCCTTGAGCGACCAGCTGAAGCAACTGGTCGAGCTCCACAAGGCGGCCAAACAGGCCATGAAGGGTCTTATAGTCCGGATGTGGCCTAGCGAGCCCCTGCCTGATAGCTACTTCAGTCTGGTGAGGCGGCTTGTGAAGGCCTGCCCCCGGCTCGAAGTCATAAAGCGGTACATCTGCATCGAGGGTGCGCGCAGGGCTTTTGCCTGGGCGAAGGTGCACTGGGCGAAGCTGGACACCAAAAAGCTGGTGAAGGAGGGGCCGCCGCAAGACAAGGAGCATCGCCACCCCGAAATGTATTATGATAGTGTCCTGAAGGGTGCTCGCCTTGTGGCGGAGGAATGTGCTAAGGATGTAATATTCGAGTGAATGTACTCATGTGATCCTGTAATATGAAACAAGCTCATTTGCGCTATACCATGCTTGTTAATTTAGAATATTACCTTCTGTGCAGCTGTTTATGAAATCTGAGAGTTGGCCAATCGTTAGCTTCTGCCCCCATGTAACTAGTACTGGGGTGTTCGGGATAAACCTGAGCACTCTTTATCCCAATTTTGGGTCCTTCGAAGGAGGTGTTCAGCACAGCGAACCAGGCAATCGGACTATAAAGCTTTATCACTCTCACTTAGCCATAGAAGTCTACAATTTTAAATTATGGTGAAGCCCCTAGTATTCGGAAGGCCGAATGTGGGGCGCTATATACGCCTAAGTCGGGCAAGGCCGACTCCTCGCCCGAAGCAGAAAAAGTCTTTAAGGACTTGAGACCTCTCGAACAGCGACCAGATCTCGCCTCATCATGACAGTCAGTTTTGGGCTTTCTCTACTGAGGTGCTCGTCCGGAAGAACCGGGACACAATTGCAGTAGTTCTCCCAGTGCTACCTTAGCCGATATTGCGGAACGTAAGGTACCAAAACATGGGAGCCGAGCAAACCCAACTATTGACCCAAGACATGATTCGGAGCTGATGCATATAATGCTATAAGTTCGGGGTGCCGCACTATCGAAAGTGTTCAGACTTCTCACGCCGTATTATGGGGTATACTGAAGCCCCTGGTGTACTAGT
>NW_021260073.1:0-1201 GCF_002162155.2 Triticum dicoccoides | reverse complement strand
GAATTGTATACGGGATCGATTGAGTCCTTGACATCGTGGTTCATCCGATGAGATCATCGTGGAACATGTGGGAGCCAACATGGGTATCCAGATCCCTCTGTTGGTTATTGACCGGAGAACATCTCGGTCATGACTACATGTCTCCCGAACCCGTAGGGTCTACACACTTAAGGTTCGATGACGCTAGGGTTATAAAGGAAGTTTGTATGTGGTTACCGAATGTTGTTCGGAGTCCCGGATGAGATCCCGGACGTCACGAGGAGTTCCGGAATGGTCCGGAGGTAAAGATTTATATATAGGAAGTCCTGTTTCGGCCATCGGGACAAGTTTCGGGGTCATCGGTATTGTACCGGGACCACCGGAAGGGTCCCGGGGGCCCACCGGGTGGGGCCACCTGCCCCGGGGGGCCACATGGGCTGTAGGGCGTGCGCCTTGGCCTACATGGGCCAAGGGCACCAGCCCCTAGAGGCCCATGCGCCAAGATATAGGAAAAAGGGGAGAGTCCTAAAGGGGGAAGGCACCTCCGAGGTGCCTTGGGGAGGATGGACTCCTCCCCCCCTCTTAGCCGCACCCCTTTCTTGGAGGAAGGGGCAAGGCTGCGCCTCCCCCCTCTCCCCTGCCCCTATATATAGTGGAGGGGAGGGAGGGCATCCATACCTGAGCCCTTGGCGCCTCCCTCCCTCCCGTGACACCTCCTCCTCTCCCGTAGGTGCTTGGCGAAGCCCTGCAGGATTGCCACACTCCTCCATCACCACCACGCCATTGTGCTACTGCTGGATGGAGTCTTCCTCAACCTCCCCCTCTCTCCTTGCTGGATCAAGGCGTGGGAGACATCGTCGAGCTGTACGTGTGTTGAACGCGGAGGTGCCGTCCGTTCGGCACTAGGATCATCGGTGATCTGAATCACGACGAGTACGACTCCATCAACCCCGTTCACTTGAACGCTTCCGCTTAGCGATCTACAAGGGTATGTAGATGCACTCTCCTTCTCCTCGTTGCTAGTCTCTCCATAGATAGATCTTGGTGACACGTAGGAAAATTTTGAATTTCTGCTACGTTCCCCAACAGTGGCATCATGAGCTAGGTCTATTGCGTAGATTCTTTGCACGAGTAGAACACAAAGTAGTTGTGGGCGTCGATATTGTTCAATATGCTTGCCGTTACTAGTCTTATCTTGATTCGGCGGCATCGTGGGATGAAG
>NW_021260072.1:0-30373 GCF_002162155.2 Triticum dicoccoides | reverse complement strand
ATTCTCCTCAACAATACCACATCTAATCATGCCAGTTTGTAATTCCTGATAATATTCTTCTACAGAATTTTTCCCTTGTCTTAAACGCTGCAATTTTTGAAGCAATTCACGTTGATAATATGGTGGAACCCAACGCGTACGCATAGCAGTTTTCAAAGCAGCCCAAGTAGTTGGAATAGGATATAATCTACAATGTTCAGACCACCATACACATGCAAAACTAGTGAAAGCACAAACGGCAGCAGCAACTCGTCTCTCCTCAGGATATTGTAAACATGTAAATCGTTGTTCAGTTTCTAACTCCCAAGTAAGATATATATCAGGAACATATCTACCCTCAAATGGTGGAATATTCAATTTCAGTTTAGGAATATGGACATCATCTCGTACCTGAGGTGGTGGTGCAGGCCTACCATTACGAATATATACCTGAGGTCGACCTGCTGGTGGTGGTACAGTTGGCTGCACGTAGTGTTGATTTTGATCAACCTCATCCTCATAATCTCCCACATAATCATCCTCCTCCGCATCAGCAGCAGGAGCCACAGAAGTATCAACAGCAGCACCAACAGTTTGGCCAAACGCAAGAGGAACACGGCTTGCTCGGCGGAGGTCTGCTTCGCGACGTGGAGGTAGTCGTTGTTGTTGTTGTTGGAGAGGTGCGTTAGGTGCAGATGGTGGTGGTGGTGGGAGACGCGCGAGCAATTCATTAAACTTGTTATCGAGCTTTGTTTCGAACGTCTTCTCAAGGCCAGTGATCTTCTCCATGGCCTCTTCAAAATTGTTCAGCACATCTTCCACCTGTTCAGTCATCATTTGCTGAAACTTATCATGAAGCTCCTTGTTCGATAAATTCTCCCAGTCAATCTCGTCGGCTTGTGATCCTGGCATGGTTAGCAGCAATAGAAACACACAAGAATATGATCCTACAGACTACGAACAAGTGGTGGTGGTGGGTGTCACAAATCCGTCAAGCAAATCTCAAATTCTTACCAGTTCTTACCCAGCAGCAGGCGGTGATCGGCAACCGTTGTAGTCAAAAACTCTCAAAGCTTGGATAGAGCGATTACCAGGGAGAGTCAAACGCACGACGTAGATGTATGTGGAGCTGGGAAGGCTTATAATATGGTAGCAAAAAGGGTCAGCAATAATCAATTCAGAGATGCAAAGTTGAATAAACGCTCAACGACGGTACTGTGCTGGTCCTAGGCTAGACTGTGCTAGAGACGCGAGCCTAGAACACTAACAAAATCACGACGCGGCACGTAAACAAGGGAAAAGCACACTCTGGAATTTTTTTTTCGCTCTTTTTTTTTTGCGCTTTTTTTTGCGCTTTTTTTTTTGCGAAAAATCACTATAATGGCGAGTGTCTCAAAACTCTTCCTAGCTCAAACTGACAGGATGGGCACGAAATTTTTTCGACCAATTTTTTTTTTTCGACTGCCCGGACCCAAAAACTGGAAACGGGTCAAAAAAAACTTCCTATAATGGCACCTGTCTCAAAACACTCAGAAACACCTAAAAATAGGATAGCCAGAAATATTTTCGAAAAATGCGTTTTCGTAAAATTTTGGGCCTAAACGGAGCGTGGCTACCCGACTCTTTTTTTTCCGAAACCTACTCCGGCAAGGAAACACGAATCGGAATCTAGATGGATCTCGAAAACAAACCTAATATGCAAGGAACTCGGATTGGTGGTGGATATATGGTGGTGGTATATGGCAGCGGTGGTGGTAGCGGTGGTAGTATATGGATATGGATCGGTGGTGGTATATGGACACGGATTGGTGGTGGTATATGGATGCGGATTCGGTGCGGTGGTGGTAGATGGCAGGGGCGATGATGATGGTGCGGCGGCGGCGTGACAACTTATGACCAGAACTCGAAACTCTAAAAGACTAGACTCTAAGACCAGCAACTAGACACGACGATGCAACCGCAAATTCAACAAAGCAAAACCCTAAAAAGATTATGCAAGGCTCAGATTGGTTCGTATATGATGAACTAACCCTAATTTTTTTGTGGCTTTTTCGTGGACTATAGGTATGAAGAACAAACTCGATCTAAACTACTAAAAAAACTGTAAAATCTCACCGAGCAACCTGGAAATCTGATACCACTTGATAGAGGCAAAGGTGTCCCGTCTTTCGATGAGATGGTGGATTTCGCTTTGGTGGAAGTCGACTTTGACGATCCGACTACGAACGTGCGAGGACGTCGCGCCTTAGCAATCGCTAAACCAACTCCGAGAGGTTATTGACCACGCCGGAGCACGATCAACCTGACCACGAGGGTCTGTTTCCTGCGAGCAAACGAAGAACAAGCAAGAAACTAAGATTGCAATCTGGATATTACGAATATAAGATGAAAGCTTTATTGATCAAGGTGGGGTTCTGTGACGCCTTTGTCTGGTCGTTGAACACAAACGAAGTACGCGAAGTTGCAGCTATGGCGAACTTTTAATCTAAACAAAACCCAAAGTCTAAACGATGCCCTAAGGGCTGTATATATGGAGGAAGAGGGGGGGAATTTCGTGGCCCTTGGTGGAGGGGTCCGAAATCAACCCTATCTCTTATTTCCCCACACATACGGACTCTAAAAATAGCCTATACTTATGTATTTCGAAATTACATGGGCCTGGCCCAATAATAAGGTGACGCAGCACCTAAAATAGCCTCGGGACGAAATTTATGAAGTGGCATCTTGTATATTTCATCCAAGGCTTCATGCACCCATTATGGTGGCCTCAAAGTCCTGAAATCATCACTTGTAACTCCGTTCTTGTTTCCCTTGCGCATGCCATCATCTCCATGCTTGTTCTTGCTCCAATGTTCATCCTTCTCCAAGCTAGGCCCTTCATTTGTAAGCAAAACAAATGTATCCAATTTAGGCAGCATCATATTCTCATGAACATTAGAATCATTACCAAGAAACGAAAGTACCTGGTAATTTAGTTGGCGTGCACGAGCTCTAGTAATTGGTCCAGTATGTATAGCAGCAGGGGCTGTGGGTGTAACAATTGTATTGATGTCCTCATCATTTACGTGCTGTTTTTATTGCTCTACGTGATGCACGTTTGTTTGGTAACCTTGGGAAGTGCACCTTTTGCACCGACCGAGTATCTTTTCTTGGCTATGTTGTTACTCCACAGGGAATTGAAGTTGATAAAGCCAAGATTGAAGCTATTGAGAGTTGGACGCAGCCCAAAACGGTCACACAAGTGAGGAGTTTTCTTGGCCTCGCTGGATTCTATAGGCGTTTTGTGAGAGATTTCAGCACCATTGCTGCACCTCTCAATGAGCTTACAAAGAAAGATGTGCCTTTTCTTTGGGGTACCGCACAGGAAGAAGCCTTCACGGTATTGAAAGATAAGTTGACACATGCTCCTTTACTCCAACTTCCTGATTTTAATAAGACTTTTGAGCTTGAATGTGATGCTAGTGGAATTGGATTAGGAGGTGTGTTATTACAAGATGGCAAACCTGTTGCATACTTTTCTGAAAAATTGAGTGGGCCTAGTCTGAATTATTCTACTTATGATAAAGAATTATATGCTCTTGTTAGGACTTTAGAAACATGGCAACATTATTTATGGCCCAAAGAATTTGTTATACATTCTGATCATGAATCTTTGAAACATATTAAAAGTCAAGCTAAACTGAATCGTAGACATGCTAAATGGGTTGAATTCATTGAGACTTTCCCTTATGTCATTAAACACAAGAAGGGAAAAGAAAATGTTATTGCTGATGCATTGTCTCGTCGCTATACTATGCTTTCACAACTTGACTTCAAAATATTTGGTTTGGAGACCATCAAAGATCAATATGTGCATGATGCTGATTTTAAAGATGTAATGCAGAATTGTAAAGAAGGAAGAATGTGGAACAAGTTTGTCGTTAATGATGGATTTGTGTTTCGTGCTAACAAGCTATGCATTCCAGCTAGCTCCGTTTGTCTTTTGTTGTTGCAGGAGGCGCATGGAGGAGGATTAATGGGACACTTTGGCGTGAAGAAGACGGAGGACGTACTTGCTACACATTTCTTTTGGCCAAAGATGAGACGGGATGTTGAGCGTTTTATTGCTCGATGCACTACATGTCAAAAAGCTAAGTCACGACTCAATCCTCATGGTTTATATATGCCTTTGCCTGTACCTAGTGTTCCTTGGGAGGATATATCTATGGACTTTGTTTTAGGTTTACCTCGAACAAAGAAGGGGGGGGATACCATATTTGTTGTCGTGGATAGATTCTCGAAAATGGCACACTTTATACCATGTCATAAAAGCGATGATGCTGTTAATGTTGCTGATTTGTTCTTTCGTGAAATTATTCGCTTGCATGGTGTGCCAAATACTATTGTTTCAGATCGTGATACTAAATTTCTTAGCCACTTTTGGAGATGTTTATGGGCTAAGTTGGGGACTAAACTGCTTTTTAGTACTACTTGTCACCCCCAAACTGATGGACAAACTGAAGTAGTCAATAGAACGTTGTCTACTATGCTTAGGGCTGTTTTGAAGAATAATAAGAAAATGTGGGAGGAATGCTTGCCTCATATTGAATTTGCTTATAATCGTTCATTGCATTCTACTACTAAGATGTGCCCTTTTGAAGTTGTGTATGGTTTCCTACCTCGTGCACCTATTGATTTGTTGCCTCTTCCATCTTCGGAGAAGGTTAAATTTGATGCTAAACAACGTGCTGAATTGATTTTAAAAATGCATGAGTTAACTAAGGAAAACATTGAGCGCATGAATGCTAAATATAAACTTGCTGGAGATAAGGGTAGAAAACATGTTGTGTTTGCACCTGGAGATCTTGTTTGGTTACATTTGCGTAAGGATAGATTTCCTGATTTGCGCAAATCAAAGTTAATGCCACGTGCTGATGGTCCCTTTAAGGTGTTAGAGAAAATAAATGATAATGCATATAAACTTGAGCTGCCTGCAGATTTTGGGGTTAGTCCCACTTTTAACATTGCAGATTTGAAGCCTTATTTGGGTGAGGAAGATGAACTTCCGTCGAGGACGACTTCATTTCAAGAAGGGGAGGATGATGAGGACATCAATACAATTGTTACACCCACAGCCCCTGCTGCTATACATACTGGACCAATTACTAGACTTCGTGCACGCCAACTAAATTACCAGGTACTTTCGTTTCTTGGTAATGATTCTAATGTTCATGAGAATATGATGCTGCCTAAATTGGATACATTTGTTTTGCTTACAAATGAAGGGCCTAGCTTGGAGAAGGATGAACATTGGAGCAAGAACAAGCATGGAGATGATGGCATACGCAAGGGAAACAAGAACGGAGTTACAAGTGATGATTTCAGGACTTTGAAGCCACCATAATGGGTGCATGAAGCCTTGGACGAAATATACAAGATGCCACTTCATAAATTTCGTCCCGAGGCTATTTTAGGTGCTGCGTCACCTTATTATTGGGCCAGGCCCATGTAATTTCGAAATACATAAGTGTAGGCTATTTTTAGAGTCCGTATGTGTGGGGAAACAAGAGATAGGGTTGATTTCCGACCCCTCCACCAAGGGCCACGAAATTCCCCCCTCTTCCTCCATATATACAGCCCTTAGGGCATCGTTTAGACTTTGGGTTTTGTTTAGATTAAAATTTCGCCATAGCTGCAACTTCGCGTACTTCGTTTGTGTTCAACGACCAGACAAAGGCGTCACAGAACCCCACCTTGATCAATAAAGCTTTCATCTTATATTAGCAATATCCAGATTGCAATCTTAGTTTCTTGCTTGTTCTTCGTTTGCTCGCAGGAAACAGACGCTCGTGGTCAGGTTGATCGTGCTCCGGCGTGCTCCATAACCTCTCGGAGTTGGTTTAGCGATTGCTAAGGCGCGACGTCCTCGCACGTTCGTAGTCGGATCGTCAAAGTCGACTTCCACCAAAGCGATATCCATCATCTCATCGAAAGACGGGACACCTTTGCCTCTATCAACTTGGGAGTTAGAAACTGAACAACGTTTTACATGTTTACAATATCCCGAGGAGAGACGGGTTGCTGCTGCTGTTTGTGCTTTCACTAGTTTTGCATGTGTATGGTGGTCTGAACATTGTAGATTATATCCTATTCCAACTACTTGGGCTGCTTTGAAAACCGCTATGCGTACGCGTTGGGTTCCACCATATTATCAACGTGAATTGCTTCAAAAATTGCAGCGTTTAAGACAAGGAAAAAATTCTATAGAAGAATATTATCAGGAATTACAAACTGGCATGATTCGATGTGGTATTGTTGAGGAGAATGAAGCTATGCTTGCACGTTTTCTGGGTGGATTAAATAGAGAGATTCAGACCATTCTAGACTATAAGGAGTATACTAATATCACTCGTTTATTCCATCTTGCTTGTAAAGCTGAACGTGAAGTGCAGGATCGACAAGCATTGGCGCGAACTAACTTTTCTGCAGGCCGACCTTCCTCATGGACGTCGCGTGCATCTTCTACTTCAACTGCACCAGCACCTCAATCAGGTGCCTCCTACAGCCGTGACACAAGAAAACAGGAACAACCACCATTATCTGCCAAGAGCGCACCTGCCGGGCCTGCACAGAGTTCTTCTTCTTCCAGGGCATCAACAGGGCACACAAGTGATATTATTTGTCGTTGTTGTAAGGGAGGAGGTCATTATGCGAGAGAATGCAAATCTCCGCGTGTGATGATTGCTACCGCGGATGGTGGATATGAGTCCGCTAGTGACTATGATGAGGAGACATTGGCTCTTATTACACGTGAAGAACATGGTGGAGATGATTCTGATCATGAGACGCAATACATGGCTCCTGAAGATGCTGACAGGTATGAATGTTTAGTTGCTCAACATGTTTTGAGTGTGCAGGTCACACAAGCTGAGCAAAATCAGAGGCACAATTTGTTCCATACCAAGGGAGTTGTGAAGGAACGTTCTGTGCGCGTCATAATAGACGGAGGGAGCTGCAACAACTTGGCTAGCATGGAGATGGTGGAGAAGCTTTCTCTCACCACAAGACCACATCCACATCCTTACTACATCCAATGGTTCAACAACTGCGGCAAGGTTAAGGTAACACGTACTGTTCGTGTGCATTTTAGTATCTCTACATATGCTGATTATGTTGATTGTGATGTGGTACCTATGCAAGCATGTTCCTTATTACTTGGTAGACCATGGCAATTTGATAAAAATTCTGTACACCATGTGATGAGGACATCAATACTATCGTTACACCCACAGCCCCTACTGCTACATATACGGGACCAATTGCTAGAGCTCGCGCACGCCAATTAAATTATCAGGTACTTTCGTTTCTTGGTAATGATTCTAATGTTCATGAGAATATGATGTTGCCTAAATTGGATACATTTGTTTTGCTTACAAATGAAGGGCCTAGCTTGGAGAAGGATGAACATTGGAGCAAGAACAAGCATGGAGATGATGCCATGCGCAAGGGGAACAAGAACGGAGTTACAAGTGATGATTTCAGGACTTTGAAGCCACCATAATGGGTGCATGAAGCCATGGACGAAATATACAAGATGCCACTTCATAAATTTCGTCCCGAGGCTATTATAGGTGTTGCGTCACCTTTTTATTGGGCCAGGCCCATGTAATTTCGAAAAACATAAGTATAGGCTATTTTTAGAGTCCGTATGTGTGGGGAAACAAAAGATAGGGTTGATTTCGGACCCCTCCACCAAGGGCCACGAAATTCCCCCTCTCTTCCTCCATATATACAGCCCTTAGGGCACCGTTTAGACTTTGGGTTTTGTTTAGATTAAAAGTTCGCCATAGCTGCAACTTCGCGTACTTCGTTTGTGTTCAACGACCAGACAAAGGCGTCACAGAACCCCACCTTGATCAATAAAGCTTTCATCTTATATTCGCAATATCTAGATTGCAATCTTAGTTTCTTGCTTGTTCTTCATTTGCTCGCAGGAAACAGACCCTCGTGGTCAGGTTGATCGTGCTCCGGCGTGGTCAATAACCTCTCGGAGTTGGTTTAGCGATTGCTAAGGCGCGACGTCCTCGCACGTTCGTAGTCGGCTCGTCAAAGTCGACTTCCACCAAAGCGATATCCATCATCTCATCGAAAGACGGGACACCTTTGCCTCTATCAAGTGGTATCAGATTTCCAGGTTGCTCGGTGAGATTTTACAGTTTTTCGTAGTTTAGATCGAGTCTGTTCTTCATACCTAAAGTCCATGAAAAAGCCAAAAAAAATTTAGGGTTAGTTCATCATATCCGAACCAATC
Organism: Triticum dicoccoides; assembly: GCF_002162155.2. NCBI lineage: Eukaryota > Viridiplantae > Streptophyta > Magnoliopsida > Poales > Poaceae > Triticum > Triticum dicoccoides. The sequence goes on along the minus strand of NW_021260072.1, from coordinate 22,104 downwards.
TGAGCCTTTGCATAATCTTTTTAGGGTTTTGCTTTGTTGAATTTGCGGTTGCATCGTCGTGTCTAGTTGCTAGTCTTAGAGACTAGTCTTTTAGAGTTTCGAGTTCTGGTCATAAGTTGTCACGCCGCCGCCGCACCATCATCATCACCCCTGCCATCTACCACCACCGCTTACCCACCACCGCTTCGAATCCGTATCCATATACCACCACAGCTGTCATATACCACCACCGCTGCCATCTACCACCATATATCCACCAACAATCCGAGTTCTTGTCATATTAGGTTTGTTTTCGAGATCCATCTAGATTCCGATTCGTGTTTCCTTGCCGGAGTAGGTTTCGGAAAAAAAAGAGTCGGGAAACCACGCTCTGTTTAGGCCCAAAATTTTTTGAAAACGCATTTTTCTGAGTGTTTTGAGACAAGTGCCATTATAGGAAGTTTTTTTGACCCGTTTCCAGTTTTTGGGTCCGGGCAGTCAAAAAAAAATTGGTCGAAAAAATTTCGTGCCCATCCTGTCAGTTTGAGCTAGGAAGAGTTTTGAGACACTCGCCATTATAGTGATTTTTCACAAAAAAAAAGCAGCAAAAAAAAAGAGAGCGCAAAAAAAAGGAGCGATTTTTTTTTCCAGATTGTGCTTTTCCCTTGTTTACGTGCCGCGCCGTGATTTTGTTGGTGTTCTAGGCTCGCGTCTCTAGCACAGTCTAGCCTAGGACCAGCACAGTACCGTCATTGAGCGTTTATTCAACTTTGCATCTCTGAATTGATTATTGCTGACCCTTTTTGCTACCATATTATAAGCCTTCCCAGCTCCACATACATCTACGTCGTGCGTTTGACTCTTCCTGATAATCACTCTATCCAAGCTTTGAGAGTTTTTGACTACAACGGTTGCCGATCACCGCCTGCTGTTGGGTAAGAACTAGTAAGAATTTGAGATTTGCTTGACGGATTTGTGACACCCACCACCACCTCTTGTTAGTAGTCTGTAGGATCATATTCTTGTGTGTTTCTATTGCTGCTAACCATGCCAGGATCACAAGCCGACGAGACTGACTGGGAGAACATGACGAATAAGGATTTGCATGATAAATTTCAGCAAATGATGAGTGAACAGGTGCAAGACGTGCTAAACAGATTTGAAGAGGCCATGGAGAAGATAGATGGCATGGAGAAGACGTTCGAAACAAAGCTCGATAACAAGTGTAATGAATTGCTCGCGCGTCTTCCACCACCACCACCCGCTGCACCTAACGCACCTCTCCAACAACAACAACAACGACTACCTCCACGTCGCGAAATAGACCTCCGCCGAGCGAGCCGTGTTCCTCTTGCGTTTGGCCAAACTGTTGGTGCTGCTGTTGATACTTCTGTGGCTCCTGTTGCTAATGCGGAGGAGGATGATTATGTGGGAGATTATGAGGATGAGGTTGATCAAAATCAGCACTACGTGCAGCCACCTGTACCACCACCAGCAGGTCGACCTCAGGTATATATTCGTAATGGTAGGCCTGCACCACCACCTCAGGTACGAGATGATGTCCATATTCCTAAACTGAAATTGAATATTCCACCATTTGAGGGTAGATATGTTCCTGATATATATCTTACTTGGGAGTTTGAAACTGAACAACGATTTACATGTTTACAATATCCTGAGGAGAGACGAGTTGCTGCTGCTGTTTGTGCTTTCACTAGTTTTGCATGTGTATGGTGGTCTGAACATTGTAGATTATATCCTATTCCAACTACTTGGGCTGCTTTGAAAACTGCTATGCGTACGCGTTGGGTTCCACCATATTATCAACGTGAATTGCTTCAAAAATTGCAGCGTTTAAGACAAGGGAAAAATTATGTAGAAGAATATTATCAGGAATTACAAACTGGCATGATTAGATGTGGTATTGTTGAGGAGAATGAAGCTATGCTTGCACATTTTCTGGGTGGATTAAATAGAGAGATTCAGACCATTCTAGACTATAAGGAGTATACTAATATCACTCGTTTATTCCATCTTGCTTGTAAAGCTGAACGTGAAGTGCAGGATCGACAAGCATTGGCGCGAACTAACTTTTCTGCAGGCCGACCTTCATCATGGACACCACGTGCATCTTCTACTTCAACTGCACCAGCACCTCCATCCGGTGCCACCTCCAGCCGTGATACAAGAAAACAGGCACAACCACCATTATCTGCCAAGAGCGCACCTGCGGGGCCTGCACAGCGTTCTTCTTCTTCCATGGCATCAACAGGGCACACAAGTGATATTATTTGTCGTCGTTGTAAGGGAGGAGGTCATTATGCGAGAGAATGCAAATCTCTGCGTGTGATGATTGCTACCGCGGATGGTGGATATGAGTCCGCTAGTGACTATGATGAGGAGACTTTGGCTCTTATTACACGTGAAGAACATGGTGGAGATGATTCTGATCATGAGACGCAATACATGGCTCCTGAAGACGCTGACAGGTATGAATGTTTAGTTGCTCAACGTGTTTTGAGTGTGCAGGTCACACAAGCTGAGCAAAATCAGAGGCACAATTTGTTCCATACCAAGGGAGTTGTGAAGGAACGTTCTGTGCGCGTCATCATAGACGGAGGTAGTTGCAACAACTTGGTGATAGAGGCGGGGTGTCCCGATCTTTCGATGAGATGATAACTATCGATTTGGTGGAGACGACTTTGACGATCCGACTACAAACGTGCACGACGTTGCGCCTTAGCAATCGCTAAACCAATCTCCTGAGGTTACTGACGATGCCGGAAGCACGGTCAGCCTGACCACGAAGGTCTATTCCTGCAAGCAATCGAAGAACGAGCAAGAATATGATAAAGCAATCTGAATATTGCAAATATATATGAGGTATTGATAATGGTGGGGATCCGTAAGCGGTCTTGGTCTGGTCGTTGGACACAAACGAAGTACACGAAGTTGCAATGGCTAACTTTTAACTAAACAAATCCCCCGGAAAAGCTACTAGATGGATCTACTTATATAGGAGCAAGGGGTGGCGGCCAAGGAGGTGGGAGGACGTCCCAAGGCAGCCTAAAACTAAATCTAGGTCGTACAAGGCCAATGGGCCCAAGTGGAGGTGATGTAACACCTTTGGACTTGTAGTTTGACTCGGATTCTGCTGCAGCATCAGATTGTTTCGTCCACAACTCAACGCTCCGGACGAATTTGAAGGTGATTCCAATTGGGTTGGAAAGTGCACGAAATCTAGTTTCCAACAAAAGAAGAATCACCCAATTCGGAGTCCGTATGAAACACTTGTGTGCGTTTTGAGTCAGGTGTGTCTGTGCAGTCCGAATCTGAATCCAGAACGTGTGAGACTTGGACTCTATCTTCTCTTGGGCCAAAAGTGACGTGAGAGAACTTTTTGGACAGCAAATAAACATCTCTTTCTTCCTTATCTTCATATGTGGATTGTACAAATGTCCCATACACCTGCAATTAGACAAAACACAAAAGTGTGTGAAGTATTTTTGTTCTGGATAACATAAATAGATTATTGAATAGTTTGCACTAGAAATCACCTGACAAATATGCATATATGCAATATTTTTGGTCATATCCAAGGTAGTCATGTCCTCATCAAGGTTGATCAAAATCAGCACTACGTGCAGCCACCTGTACCACCACCAGCAGGTCGACCTCAGGTATATATTCGTAATGGTAGGCCTGCACCACCACCTCAGGTACGAGATGATGTCCATATTCCTAAACTGAAATTGAATATTCCACCATTTGAGGGTAGATATGTTCCTGATATATATCTTACTTGGGAGTTAGAAACTGAACAACGATTTACATGTTTACAATATCCTGAGGAGAAACGAGTTGCTGCTGCTGTTTGTGCTTTCACTAGTTTTGCATGTGTATGGTGGTCTGAACATTGTAGATTATATCCTATTCCAACTACTTGGGCTGCTTTGAAAACTGCTATGCGTACGCGTTGGGTTCCACCATATTATCAACGTGAATTGCTTCAAAAATTGCAGCGTTTAAGACAAGGAAAAAATTCTGTAGAAGAATATTATCAGGAATTACAAACTGGCATGATTCGATGTGGTATTGTTGAGGAGAATGAAGCTATGCTTGCACGTTTTCTAGGTGGATTAAATAGAGAGATTCAGACCATTCTAGACTATAAGGAGTATACTAATATCACTCGTTTATTCCATCTTGCTTGTAAAGCTGAACGTGAAGTGCAGGATCGACAAGCATTGGCGCGAACTAACTTTTCTGCAGGCCGACCTTCCTCATGGACGTCGCGTGCATCTTCTACTTCAACTGCACCAGCACCTCAATCAGGTGCCTCCTACAGCCGTGACACAAGAAAACAGGAACAACCACCATTATCTGCCAAGAGCGCACCTGCCGGGCCTGCACAGAGTTCTTCGTCTTCCAGGGCATCAACAGGGCACACAAGTGATATTATTTGTCATCGTTGTAAGGGAGGAGGTCATTATGCGAGAGAATGCAAATCTCCGCGTGTGATGATTGCTACCGCGGATGGTGGATATGAGTCCGCTAGTGACTATGATGAGGAGACATTGGCTCTTATTACACGTGAAGAACATGGTGGAGATGATTCTGATCATGAGACGCAATACATGGCTCCTGAAGACGCTGACAGGTATGAATGTTTAGTTGCTCAACATGTTTTGAGTGTGCAGGTCACACAAGCTGAGCAAAATCAGAGGCACAATTTGTTCCATACCAAGGGAGTTGTGAAGGAACGTTCTGTGCGCGTCATAATAGACGGAGGGAGCTGCAACAACTTGGCTAGCATGGAGATGGTGGAGAAGCTTTCTCTCACCACAAGACCACATCCACATCCTTACTACATCCAATGGTTCAACAACAGCGGCAAGGTTAAGGTAACACGTACTGTTCGTGTGCATTTTAGTATCTCTACATATGCTGATTATGTTGATTGTGATGTGGTACCTATGCAAGCATGTTCCTTATTACTTGGTACACCATGGCAATTTGATAAAAATTCTGTACACCATGTGATGAGGACATCAATACTATCGTTACACCCACAGCCCCTACAGCTACATATACGGGACCAATTGCTAGAGCTCGCGCACGCCAATTAAATTATCAGGTACTTTCGTTTCTTGGTAATGATTCTAATGTTCATGAGAATATGATGTTGCCTAAATTGGATACATTTGTTTTGCTTACAAATGAAGGGCCTAGCTTGGAGAAGGATGAACATTGGAGCAAGAACAAGCATGGAGATGATGCCATGCGCAAGGGGAACAAGAACGGAGTTACAAGTGATGATTTCAGGACTTTGAAGCCACCATAATGGGTGCATGAAGCCATGGACGAAATATACAAGATGCCACTTCATAAATTTCGTTCCGAGGCTATTATAGGTGCTGCGTCACCTTTTTATTGGGCCATGCCCATGTAATTTCGAAATACATAAGTATAGGCTATTTTTAGAGTCCGTATGTGTGGGGAAACAAGAGATAGGGTTGATTTCGGACCCCTCCACCAAGGGCCACGAAATTCCCCCTCTCTTCCTCCATATATACAGCCCTTAGGGCACCGTTTAGACTTCGGGTTTTGTTTAGATTAAAAGTTCGCCATAGCTGCAACTTCGCGTACTTCGTTTGTGTTCAACGACCAGACAAAGGCGTCACAGAACCCCACCTTGATCAATAAAGCTTTCATCTTATATTCGCAATATCCAGATTGCAATCTTAGTTTCTTGCTTGTTCTTCGTTTGCTCGCAGGAAATAGACCCTCGTGGTCAGGTTGATCGTGCTCCGGCGTGGTCAATAACCTCTCGGAGTTGGTTTAGCGATTGCTAAGGCGCGACGTCCTCGCACGTTCATAGTCGGCTCGGCAAAGTCGACTTCCACCAAAGCGATATCCATCATCTCATCGAAAGACGGGACACCTTTGCCTCTATCAAGTGGTATGAGATTTCCGGGTTGCTCGGTGAGATTTTACAGTTTTTCGTAGTTTAGATCGAGTCTGTTCTTCATACCTATAGTCCACGAAAAAGCCAAAAAAAATTTTAGGGTTAGTTCATCATATCCGAACCAATCTGAGCCTTTGCATAATCTTTTTAGGGTTTTGCTTTGTTGAATTTGCGGTTGCATCGTCGTGTCTAGTTGCTGGTCTTAGAGTCTAGTCTTTTAGAGTTTCGAGTTCTGGTCATAAGTTGTCACGCCGCCGCCGCACCATCATCATCACCCCTGCCATCTACCACCACCGCTTACCCACCACCGCTTCGAATCCGTATCCATATACCACCACAGCTGTCATATACCACCACCGCTGCCATCTACCACCATATATCCACCACCAATCCGAGTTCTTGTCATATTAGGTTTGTTTTCGAGATCCATCTAGATTCCGATTCGTGTTTCCTTGCCGGAGTAGGTTTCGGAAAAAAAAGAGTCGGGAAACCACGCTCTGTTTAGGCCCAAAAATTGTCGAAAACGCATTTTTCTGAGTGTTTTGAGACAAGTGCCATTATAGGAAGTTTTTTTGACCCGTTTCCAGTTTTTGGGTCCGGGCAGTCAAAAAAAAAATTGGTCGAAAAAATTTCGTGCCCATCCTGTCAGTTTGAGCTAGGAAGAGTTTTGAGACACTCGCCATTATAGTGATTTTTCGCAAAAAAAAAGCAGCAAAAAAAAAGAGAGCGCAAAAAAAAAGAGCGAATTTTTTTTTCTAGAGTGTGCTTTTCCCTTGTTTACGTGCCGCGCCGTGATTTTGTTGGTGTTCTAGGCTCGCGTCTCTAGCACAGTCTAGCCTAGGACCAGCACAGTACCGTCATTGAGCGTTTATTCAACTTTGCATCTCTGAATTGATTATTGCTGACCCTTTTTGCTACCATATTATAAGCCTTCCTAGCTCCACATACATCTACGTCGTGCGTTTGACTCTTCCTGATAATCACTCTATCCAAGCTTTGAGAGTTTTTGACTACAACGGTTGCCGATCACCGCCTGCTGTTGGGTAAGAACTGGTAAGAATTTGAGATTTGCTTGACGGATTTGTGACACCCACCACCACCTCTTGTTAGTAGTCTGTAGGATCATATTCTTGTGTGTTTCTATTGCTGCTAACCATGCCAGGATCACAAGCCGACGAGACTGACTGGGAGAACATGACGAATAAGGATTTGCATGATAAATTTCAGCAAATGATGAGTGAACAGGTGCAAGACGTGCTAAACAGATTTGAAGAGGCCATGGAGAAGATAGATGGCATGGAGAAGACGTTCGAAACAAAGCTCGATAACAAGTTTAATGAATTGCTCGCGCGTCTTCCACCACCACCACCCGCTGCACCTAACGCACCTCTCCAACAACAACAACAACGACTACCTCCACGTCGCGAAATAGACCTCCGCCGAGCGAGCCGTGTTCCTCTTGCGTTTGGCCAAACTGTTGGTGCTGCTGTTGATACTTCTGTGGCTCCTGTTGCTAATGCGGAGGAGGATGATTATGTGGGAGATTATGAGGATGAGGTTGATCAAAATCAGCACTACGTGCAGCCACCTGTACCACCACCAGCAGGTCGACCTCAGGTATATATTCGTAATGGTAGGCCTGCACCACCACCTCAGGTACGAGATGATGTCCATATTCCTAAACTGAAATTGAATATTCCACCATTTGAGGGTAGATATGTTCCTGATATATATCTTACTTGGGAGTTTGAAACTGAACAACGATTTACATGTTTACAATATCCTGAGGAGAGACGAGTTGCTGCTGCTGTTTGTGCTTTCACTAGTTTTGCATGTGTATGGTGGTCTGAACATTGTAGATTATATCCTATTCCAACTACTTGGGCTGCTTTGAAAACTGCTATGCGTACGCGTTGGGTTCCACCATATTATCAACGTGAATTGCTTCAAAAATTGCAGCGTTTAAGACAAGGGAAAAATTATGTAGAAGAATATTATCAGGAATTACAAACTGGCATGATTAGATGTGGTATTGTTGAGGAGAATGAAGCTATGCTTGCACGTTTCCTGGGTGGATTAAATAGAGAGATTCAGACCATTCTAGACTATAAGGAGTATACTAATATCACTCGTTTATTCCATCTTGCTTGTAAAGCTGAACATGAAGTGCAGGATCGACAAGCATTGGGGCGAACTAACTTTTCTGCAGGCCGACCTTCATCATGGACACCGCGTGCATCTTCTACTTCAACTGCACCAGCACCTCAATCAGGTGCCTCCTACAGACGTGATACAAGAAAACAGGAACAACCACCATTATCTGCCAAGAGCGCACCTGCCGGGCCTACACAGAGTTCTTCTTCTTCCAGGGCATCAACAGGGCACACAAGTGATATTATTTGTCGTCGTTGTAAGGGAGGAGGTCATTATGCGAGAGAATGCAAATCTCCGCGTGTGATGATTGCTATCGAGGGTGGTGGATATGAGTCCGCTAGTGACTATGATGAGGAGACATTGGCTCTTATTACACGTGAAGAACATGGTGGAGATGATTCTGATCATGAGACGCAATACATGGCTCCTGAAGACGCTGACAGGTATGAATGTTTAGTTGCTCAACGTGTTTTGAGTGTGCAGGTCACACAAGCTGAGCAAAATCAGAGGCACAATCTGTTCCATACCAAGGGAGTTGTGAAGGAACGTTCTGTGCGCGTCATAATAGACGGAGGGAGCTGCAACAACTTGGCTAGCATGGAGATGGTGGAGAAGCTTTCTCTCACCACAAGACCACATCCACATCCTTACTACATCCAATGGTTCAACAACAGCGGCAAGGTTAAGGTAACACGTACTGTTCGTGTGCATTTTAGTATCTCTACATATGCTGATTATGTTGATTGTGATGTGGTACCTATGCAAGCATGTTCCTTATTACTTGGTAGACCATGGCAATTTGATAAAAATTCTGTACACCATGGTAGAAACAATCACTATACTCTTGTTCATAAGGATAAAAATATTACTTTGCTTCCTATGACTCCTGATTCCATTTTGAAAGATGATATTAATAGAGCTAATAAAGCAAAATAGGAGAAGAATAAGAGTGAAAATCAGATTGTGGCAAAAGAATTTGAGCAACAATTGAAGCCTAATAATAAACCATCTAGTGTTGCTTCTGAAATTAAATTGAAAAGTGCATGTTTATTTGCCACCAAATCTGATATTGATGAGCTAGATTTCAGCAAATCTGTTTGCTATGCTTTTATTTGCAAAGAGGCATTATTTTCATTCGAGGATGTGCCTTCCTCTTTGCCTCCTGTTGTCACTAACATTTTGCAGGAGTTCGCTGACGTTTTTCCACAAGACGTGCCACCGGGATTACCGCCTATTCGAGGGATTGATGATAGAGGCAAAGGTGTCCCGTCTTTCGATGAGATGGTGGATTTCGCTTTGGTGGAAGTCGACTTTGACGATCCGACTACGAACGTGCGAGGACGTCGCGCCTTAGCAATCGCTAAACCAACTCCGAGAGGTTATTGACCACGCCGAAGCACGATCAACCTGACCACGAGGGTCTGTTTCCTGCGAGCAAACGAAGAACAAGCAAGAAACTAAGATTGCAATCTGGATATTGCGAATATAAGATGAAAGCTTTATTGATCAAGGTGGGGTTCTGTGACGCCTTTGTCTGGTCGTTGAACACAAACGAAGTACGCGAAGTTGCAGCTATGGCGAACTTTTAATCTAAACAAAAGCCAAAGTCTAAACGATGCCCTAAGGGCTGTACATATGGAGGAAGAGGGGGGGAATTTCGTGGCCCTTGGTGGAGGAGTCCGAAATCAACCCTATCTCTTGTTTCCCCACACATACGGACTCTAAAAATAGCCTATACTTATGTATTTCGAAATTACATGGGCCTGGCCCAATAATAAGGTGACGCAGCACCTAAAATAGCCTCGGGACGAAATTTATGAAGTGGCATCTTGTATATTTCGTCCAAGGCTTCATGCACCCATTATGGTGGCTTCAAAGTCCTGAAATCATCACTTGTAACTCCGTTCTTGTTCCCCTTGCGCATGCCATCATCTCCATGCTTGTTTTTGCTCCAATGTTCATCCTTCTCCAAGGTATGCCCTTCATTTGTAAGCAAAACAAATGTATCCAATTTAGGCAGCATCATATTCTCATGAACATTAGAATCATTACCAAGAAACGAAAGTACCTGGTAATTTAGTTGGCGTGCACGAGCTCTAGTAATTGGTCCAGTATGTATAGCAGCAGGGGCTGTGGGTGTAACAATGGTATTGATGTCCTCATCAATTGAGCATCAGATTGACTTAATTCCCGGTGCTTCACTGCCAAACCGTGCACCATACCGTACCAATCCAGAGGAGACGAAGGACATTATGCGTCAAGTACAAGAGCTTCTCGACAAAGGTTATATACGCGAATCCCTTAGTCCTTGTGCTGTTCCTATTCTTCTAGTGACGAAAAAGGATGGTACATCACGTATGTGTGTTGATTGTAGAGGCATTAATAATATTACTATTCGTTATCGTCATCCTATTCCTAGGCTAGATGATATGCTTGATGAATTGAGTGGCTCTACAATATTCTCCAAAGTTGATTTGCGTAGTGGCTACCATCAAATTCGTATGAAATTGGGAGATGAATGGAAAACAGCATTTAAAACTAAGTTTGGATTATATGAGTGGTTAGTCATGCCTTTTGGGTTAACTAATGCACCTAGTACTTTCATGAGATTAATGAACGAAGTTTTACGTGCTTTCATTGGACGATTTGTGGTAGTTTACTTTGATGACATATTGATTTATAGCAGATCTTTGGAAGAACATTTGGAACATTTACGTGTTGTTTTTATTGCTCTACGTGATGCACGTTTGTTTGGTAACCTTGGGAAGTGCACCTTTTGCACCGACCGAGTATCTTTTCTTGGCTATGTTGTTACTCCACAGGGAATTGAAGTTGATAAAGCCAAGATTGAAGCTATTGAGAGTTGGCCGCAGCCCAAAATGGTCTCACAAGTGAGGAGTTTTCTTGGCCTCGCTGGATTCTATAGGCGTTTTGTGAGAGATTTCAGCACCATTGCTGCACCTCTCAATGAGCTTACAAAGAAAGATGTGCCTTTTCTTTGGGGTACTGATGAGGACATCAATACAATTGTTACACCCACAGCCCCTGCTGCTATACATACTGGACCAATTACTAGAGCTCGTGCACGCCAACTAAATTACCAGGTACTTTCGTTTCTTGGTAATGATTCTAATGTTCATGAGAATATGATGCTGCCTAAATTGGATACATTTGTTTTGCTTACAAATGAAGGGCCTAGCTTGGAGAAGGATGAACATTGGAGCAAGAACAAGCATGGAGATGATGGCATGCGCAAGGGGAACAAGAACGGAGTTACAAGTGATGATTTCAGGAGTTTGAAGCCACCATAATGGGTGCATGAAGCCTTGGACGAAATATACAAGATGCCACTTCATAAATTTCGTCCCGAGGCTATTTTAGGTGCTGCGTCACCTTATTATTGGGCCAGGCCCATGTAATTTCGAAATACATAAGTATAGGCTATTTTTAGAGTCCGTATGTGTGGGGAAACAAGAGATAGGGTTGATTTCGGACCCCTCCACCAAGAGCCACGAAATTCCCCCCTCTTCCTCCATATATACAGCCCTTAGGGCATCGTTTAGACTTTGGGTTTTGTTTAGATTAAAAGTTCGCCATAGCTGCAACTTCGCGTACTTCGTTTGTGTTCAACGACCAGACAAAGGCGTCACAGAACCCCACCTTGATCAATAAAGCTTTCATCTTATATTCGCAATATCCAGATTGCAATCTTAGTTTCTTGCTTGTTCTTCGTTTGCTCGCAGGAAACAGACCCTCGTGGTCAGGTTGATCGTGCTCCGGCGTGGTCAATAACCTCTCGGAGTTGGTTTAGCGATTGCTAAGGCGCGACGTCCTCACACGTTCGTAGTCGGATCGTCAAAGTCGACTTCCACCAAAGCGAAATCCACCATCTCATCGAAAGACGGGACACCTTTGCCTCTATCACAATCCAGAGGAGACGAAGGAGATTATGCGTCAAGTACAAGAGCTTCTCGACAAAGGTTATATACGCGAATCCCTTAGTCCTTGTGCTGTTCCTATTATTCTAGTGCCGAAAAAGGATGGTACATCACGTATGTGTGTTGATTGTAGAGGCATTAATAATATTACTATTCGTTATCGTCATCCTATTCCTAGGCTAGATGATATGCTTGATGAATTGAGTGGCTCTACAATATTCTCCAAAGTTGATTTGCGTAGTGGCTACCATCAAATTCGTATGAAATTGGGAGATGAATGGAAAACAGCATTTAAAACTAAGTTTGGATTATATGAGTGGTTAGTCATGCCTTTTGGGTTAACTAATGCACCTAGTACTTTCATGAGATCAATGAACGAAGTTTTACGTGCTTTCATTGGACGATTTGTGGTAGTTTACTTTGATGACATATTGATTTATAGCAGATCTTTGGAAGAACATTTGGAACATTTACGTGTTGTTTTTATTGCTCTACGTGATGCACGTTTGTTTGGTAACCTTGGGAAGTGCACCTTTTGCACCGACCGAGTATCTTTTCTTGGCTATGTTGTTACTCCACAGGGAATTGAAGTTGATAAAGCCAAGATTGAAGCTATTGAGAGTTGGCCGCAGCCCAAAACGGTCACACAAGTGAGGAGTTTTCTTGGCCTCGCTGGATTCTATAGGCGTTTTGTGAGAGATTTCAGCACCATTGCTGCACCTCTCAATGAGCTTACAAAGAAAGATGTGCCTTTTCTTTGGGGTACCGCACAGGAAGAAGCCTTCACGGTATTGAAAGATAAGTTAACACATGCTCCTTTACTCCAACTTCCTGATTTTAATAAGACTTTTGAGCTGGAATGTGATGCTAGTGGAATTGGATTAGGAGGTGTGTTATTACAAGATGGCAAACATGTTGCATACTTTTCTGAAAAATTGAGTGGGCCTAGTCTGAATTATTCTACTTATGATAAAGAATTATATGCTCTTGTTCGGACTTTAGAAACATGTCAACATTATTTATGGCCCAAAGAATTTGTTATACATTCTGATCATGAATCTTTGAAACATATTAAAAGTCAAGCTAAACTGAATCGTAGACATGCTAAATGGGTTGAATTCATTGAGACTTTTCCTTATGTCATTAAACACAAGAAGGGAAAAGAAAATGTTATTGCTGATGCATTGTCTCGCCGCTATACTATGCTTTCACAACTTGACTTCAAAATATTTGGTTTGGAGACCATCAAAGATCAATATGTGCATGATGCTGATTTTAAAGATGTAATGCAGAATTGTAAAGAAGGAAGAATGTGGAACAAGTTCGTCGTTAACGAGGGATTTGTGTTTCGTGCTAACAAGCTATGCATTCCAGCTAGCTCCGTTCGTCTTTTGTTGTTGCAGCAGGCGCATGGAGGAGGATTAATGGGACACTTTGGCGTGAAAAAGACGGAGGACGTACTTGCTACACATTTCTTTTGGCCAAAGATGAGACGGGATGTTGAGCGTTTTATTGCTCGATGCACTACATGTCAAAAAGCTAAGTCACGACTCAATCCTCATTGTTTATATATGCCTTTGCCCGTACTGATAGAGGCGGAGGTGTCCCGTCTTTCGATGAGATGGTGGATTTCGCTTTTGTGGAAGTCGACTTTGACGATCCGACTACGAACGTGCGAGGACGTCGCGCCTTAGCAATCGCTAAACCAACTCCGAGAGGTTATTGACCACGCCGGAGCACGATCAACCTGACCACGAGGGTCTGTTTCCTGCGAGCAAACGAAGAACAAGCAAGAAACTAAGATTGCAATCTGGATATTGCGAATATAAGATGAAAGCTTTATTGATCAAGGTGGGGTTCTGTGACGCCTTTGTCTGGTCGTTGAACACAAACGAAGTACGCGAAGTTGCAGCTATGGCGAACTTTTAATCTAAACAAAACCCAAAGTCTAAACGATGCCCTAAGGGCTGTATATATGGAGGAAGAGGGGGGAATTTCGTGGCCCTTGGTGGAGGGGTCCGAAATCTACCCTATCTCTTGTTTCCCCACACATACAGACTCTAAAAATAGCCTATACTTATGTATTTCGAAATTACATGGGCCTGGCCCAATAATAAGGTGACGCGGCACCTAAAATAGCCTCGGGACGAAATTTATGAAGTGGCATCTTGTATATTTCGTCCAAGGCTTCATGCACCCATTATGGTGGCTTCAAAGTCCTGAAATCATCACTTGTAACTCCGTTCTTGTTCCCCTTGCGCATGCCATCATCTCCATGCTTGTTCTTGCTCCAATGTTCATCCTTCTCCAAGCTAGGCCCTTCATTTGTAAGCAAAACAAATGTATCCAATTTAGGCAGCATCATATTCTCATGAACATTAAAATCATTACCAAGAAACGAAAGTACCTGATAATTTAGTTGGCGTGCACGAGCTCTAGTAATTGGTCCAGTATGTATAGCAGCAGGGGCTGTGGGTGTAACAATTGTATTGATGTCCTCATCATCCTCCCCTTCTTGAAATGAAGTCGTCCTCGACGGAAGTTCATCTTCCTCACCCAAATAAGGCTTCAAATCTGCAATGTTAAAAGTGGGACTAACCCCAAAATCTGCAGGCAGCTCAAGTTTATATGCATTATCATTTATTTTCTCTAACACCTTAAAGGGACCATCAGCACGTGATAGAGGCAAAGGTGTCCCGTCTTTCGATGAGATGGTGGATTTCGCTTTGGTGGAAGTCGACTTTGACGATCCGACTACGAACGTGCGAGGACGTCGCGCCTTAGCAATCGCTAAACCAACTCCGAGAGGTTATTGACCATGCCGGAGCACGATCAACCTGACCACGAGGGTCTGTTTCCTGCGAGCAAACGAAGAACAAGCAAGAAACTAAGATTGCAATCTGGATATTGCGAATATATGATGAAAGCTTTATTGATCAAGGTGGGGTTCTGTGACGCCTTTGTCTGGTCGTTGAACACAAACGAAGTACGCGAAGTTGCAGCTATGGCGAACTTTTAATCTAAACAAAACCCAAAGTCTAAACGATGCCCTAAGGGCTGTATATATGGAGGAAGAGGGGGGGAATTTCGTGGCCCTTGGTGGAGGAGTCCGAAATCAACCCTATCTCTTGTTTCCCCACACATACGGACTCTAAAAATAGCCTATACTTATGTATTTCGAAATTACATGGGCCTGGCCCAATAATAAGGTGACGCAGCACCTAAAATAGCCTCGGGACGAAATTTATGAAGTGGCATCTTGTATATTTCGTCCAAGGCTTCATGCACCCATTATGGTGGCTTCAAAGTCCTGAAATCATCACTTGTAACTCCGTTCTTGTTCCCCTTGCGCATGCCATCATCTCCATGCTTGTTCTTGCTCCAATGTTCATCCTTCTCAAAGCTAGGCCCTTCATTTGTAAGCAAAACAAATGTATCCAATTTAGGCAGCATCATATTCTCATGAACATTAGAATCATTACCAAGAAACGAAAGTACCTGGTAATTTAGTTGGCGTGCACGAGCTCTAGTAATTGGTCCAGTATGTATAGCAGCAGGGGCTGTGGGTGTAACAATTGTATTGATGTCCTCATCAGTGCTGGTCCTAGGCTAGACTGTGCTAGAGACGCGAGCCTAGAACACCAACAAAATCATGGTGCGGCACGTAAACAAGGGAAAAGCACACTCTGGATTTTTTTCGCTCTTTTTTTGCGCTGCTTTTTTTTGCGCTGCTTTTTTTTGCGAAAAATCACTATAATGGCGAGTGTCTCAAAACTCTACCCAGGTCAAACTGACAGGATGGGCACGAAATTTTTTCGACCAATTATTTTTTCGACTGCCCGGACCCAAAAACTGGAAACGGGTCAAAAAAAACTTCCTATAATGGCACCTGTCTCAAAACACTCAGAAACACCCAAAAATAGGATAGCCAGAAATTTTTTCAAAAAATGCGTTTTCGAAAATTTTGGGGCCTAAACGGAGCGTGGTTTCCGGACTCTCTTTTTTTTCCGAAACCTACTCCGGCAAGGAAACACGAATCGGAAACTAGATGGATCTCGAAAACAAACCTAATATGCAAGGAACTCGGATTGATGGTGGATATATGGTGGTGGTATATGGCAGCGGTGGTGGTAGCGGTGGTAGTATATGGATATGGATCGGTGGTGGTATATGGACACGGATTGGTGGTGGTATATGGATACGGATTCGGTGCGGTGGTGGTAGATGGCAGGGGCGATGATGATGGTGCGGCGGCGGCGTGACAACTTATGACCAGAACTCGAAACTCTAAAAGACTAGACTCTAAGACCAGCAACTAGACACGACGATGCAACCGCAAATTCAACAAAGCAAAACCCTAAAAAGATTATGCAAGGCTCAGATTGGTTCGGATATGATGAACTAACCCTAATTTTTTTTTGTGGCTTTTTCGTGGACTATAGGTATGAAGAGCAGACTCGATCTAAACTACTAAAAAACTGTAAAATCTCACCGAGCAACCTGGAAATCTGATACCACTTGATAGAGGCAAAGGTGTCCCGTCTTTCGATGAGATGGTGGATTTCGCTTTGGTGGAAGTCGACTTTGACGATCCGACTACGAACGTGCGAGGACGTCGCGCCTTAGCAATCGCTAAACCAACTCCGAGAGGTTATTGACCACGCCGGAGCACGATCAACCTGACCACGAGGGTCTGTTTCCTGCAAGCAAACGAAGAACAAGCAAGAAACTAAGATTGCAATCTGGATATTGCGAATATAAGATGAAAGCTTTATTGATCAAGGTGGGGTTCTGTGACGCCTTTGTCTGGTTGTTGAACACAAACGAAGTACGCGAAGTTGCAGCTATGGCGAACTTTTAATCTAAACAAAACCCAAAGTCTAAACGATGCCCTAAGGGTTGTATATATGGAGGAAGAGGGGGGGAATTTCGTGGCCCTTGGTGGAGGAGTCCGAAATCAACCCTATCTCTTGTTTCCCCACACATACGGACTCTAAAAATAGCCTATACTTATGTATTTCGAAATTACATGGGCCTGGCCCAATAATAAGGTGACACAGCACCTAAAATAGCCTCGGGACGAAATTTATGAAGTGGCATCTTGTATATTTCGTCCAAGGCTTCATGCACCCATTATGGTGGCTTCAAAGTCCTGAAATCATCACTTGTAACTCCGTTCTTGTTCCCCTTGCGCATGCCATCATCTCCATGCTTGTTCTTGCTCCAATGTTCATCCTTCTCCAAGCTAGGCCCTTCATTTGTAAGCAAAACAAATGTATCCAATTTAGGCAGCATCATATTCTCATGAACATTAGAATCATTACCAAGAAACGAAAGTACCTGGTAATTTAGTTGGCGTGCACGAGCTCTAGTAATTGGTCCAGTATGTATAGCAGCAGGGGCTGTGGGTGTAACAATTGTATTGATGTCCTCATCATAACGCACCTCTCCAACAACAACAACAACGACTACCTCCACGTCGCGAAGCAGACCTCCGCCGAGCAAGCCGTGTTCCTCTTGCGTTTGGCCAAACTGTTGGTGCTGCTGTTGATACTTCTGTGGCTCCTGCTGCTGATGCGGAGGAGGATGATTATGTGGGAGATTATGAGGATGAGGTTGATCAAAATCAACACTACGTGCAGCCACCTGTACCACCACCAGCAGGTCGACCTTAGGTATATATTCGTAATGGTAGGCCTGCACCACCACCTCAGGTACGAGATGATGTCCATATTCCTAAACTGAAATTGAATATTCCACCATTTGAGGGTAGATATGTTCCTGATATATATCTTACTTGGGAGTTAGAAACTGAACAACGATTTACATGTTTACAATATCCTGAGGAGAGACGAGTTGCTGCTGCTGTTTGTGCTTTCACTAGTTTTGCATGTGTATGGTGGTCTGAACATTGTAGATTGTATCCTATTCCAACTACTTGGGCTGCTTTGAAAACTGCTATGCGTACGCGTTGGGTTCCACCATATTATCAACGTGAATTGCTTCAAAAATTGCAGCGTTTAAGACAAGGAAAAAATTCTGTAGAAGAATATTATCAGGAATTACAACTGGCATGATTAGATGTGGTATTGTTGAGGAGAATGAAGCTATGCTTGCACGTTTTCTGGGTGGATTAAATAGAGAGATTCAGACCATTCTAGACTATAAGGAGTATACTAATATCACTCGTTTATTCCATCTTGCTTGTAAAGCTGAACGTGAAGTGCAGGATCGACAAGCATTGGGGCGAACTAACTTTTCTGCAGGCCGACCTTCATCATGGACACCACGTGCATCTTCTACTTCAACTGCACCAGCACCTCCATCCGGTGCCACCTCCAGCCGTGATACAAGAAAACAGGCACAACCACCATTATCTGCCAAGAGCGCACCTGCGGGGCCTGCACAGCGTTCTTCTTCTTCCATGGCATCAACAGGGCACACAAGTGATATTATTTGTCGTCGTTGTAAGGGAGGAGGTCATTATGTGAGAGAATGCAAATCTCCGCGTGTGATGATTGCTACCGCGGATGGTGGATATGAGTCCGCTAGTGACTATGATGAGGAGACTTTGGCTCTTATTACACGTGAAGAACATGGTGGAGATGATTCTGATCATGAGACGCAATACATGGCTCCTGAAGACGCTGACAGGTATGAATGTTTAGTTTCTCAACGTGTTTTGAGTGTGCAGGTCACACAAGCTGAGCAAAATCAGAGGCACAATTTGTTCCATACCAAGGGAGTTGTGAAGGAACGTTCTGTGCGCGTCATCATAGACGGAGGGAGCTGCAACAACTTGGCTAGCATGGAGATGGTGGAGAAGCTTTCTCTCACCACAAGACCACATCCACATCCTTACTACATCCAATGGTTCAACAACAGCGGCAAGGTTAAGGTAACACGTACTGTTCGTGTGCATTTTAGTATCTCTACATATGCTGATTATGTTGATTGTGATGTGGTACCTATGCAAGCATGTTCCTTATTACATGGTAGACCATGGCAATTTGATAAAAATTCTGTACACCATGGTAGAAACAATCACTATACTCTTGTTCATAAGGATAAAAATATTACGTTGCTTCATATGACTCCTGATTCCATTTTGAAAGATGATATTAATAGAGCTAATAAAGCACAACAGGAGAAGAATAAGAGTGAAAATCAGATTGTGGCAAAAGAATTTGAGCAACAAATGAAGCCTAATAATAAACCATCTAGTGTTGCTTCTGAAATTAAATTGAAAAGTGCATGTTTATTTGCCACCAAATCTGATATTGATGAGCTAGATTTCAGCAAATCTGTTTGCTATGCTTTTGTGTGCACAGAGGCATTATTTTCATTCGAGGACGTGCCTTCCTCTTTGCCTTCTGCTGTCACTAACATTTTGCAGGAGTTCGCTGACGTTTTTCCACAAGACGTGCCACCGGGATTACCGCCTATTCGAGGGATTGAGCATCAGATTGACTTAATTCCCGGTGCTTCACTGCCAAACCGTGCACCATACCGTACCAATCCAGAGGAGACGAAGGAGATTATGCGTCAAGTACAAGAGCTTCTCGACAAAGGTTATATACGCGAATCCCTTAGTCCTTGTGCTGTTCCTATTATTCTAGTGCCGAAAAAGGATGGTACATCACGTATGTGTGTTGATTGTAGAGGCATTAATAATATTACTATTCGTTATCGTCATCCTATTCCTAGGCTAGATGATATGCTTGATGAATTGAGTGGCTCTACAATATTCTCCAAAGTTGATTTGCGTAGTGGATACCATCAAATTCGTATGAAATTGGGAGATGAATGGAAAACAGCATTCAAAACTAAGTTTGGGTTATATGAGTGGTTAGTCATGCCTTTTGGGTTAACTAATGCACCTAGTATGATGAGGACATCAATACAATTGTTACACCCACAGCCCCTGCTGCTATACATACTGGACCAATTACTAGAGCTCGTGCACGCCAACTAAATTACCAGGTACTTTCGTTTCTTGGTAATGATTCTAATGTTCATGAGAATATGATGCTGCCTAAATTGGATACATTTGTTTTGCTTACAAATGAAGGGCCTAGCTTGGAGAAGGATGAACATTGGAGCAAGAACAAGCATGGAGATGATGGCATGCGCAAGGGGAACAAGAACGGAGTTACAAGTGATGATTTCAGGACTTTGAAGCCACCATAATGGGTGCATGAAGCCTTGGACGAAATATACAAGATGCCACTTCATAAATTTCGTCCCGAGGCTATTTTAGGTGCTGCGTCACCTTATTATTGGGCCAGGCCCATGTAATTTCGAAATACATAAGTATAGGCTATTTTTAGAGTCCGTATGTGTGGGGAAACAAGAGATAGGGTTGATTTCGGACTCCTCCTCCAAGGGCCACGAAATCCACCCCCTCTTCCTCCATATATACAGCCCTTAGGGCATCGTTTAGACCTTGGGTTTTGTTTAGATTAAAAGTTCGCCATAGCTGCAACTTCGCGTGCTTCGTTTGTGTTCAACGACCAGACAAAGGCGTCACAGAACCCCACCTTGATCAATAAAGCTTTCATCTTATATTCGCAATATCCAGATTGCAATCTCAGTTTCTTGCTTGTTCTTCGTTTGCTCGCAGGAAACAGACCCTCGTGGTCAGGTTGATCGTGCTCCGGCGTGGTCAATAACCTCTCGGAGTTGGTTTAGCGATTGCTAAGGCGCGACGTCCTCGCACGTTCGTAGTCGGATCGTCAAAGTCGACTTCCACCAAAGCGAAATCCACCATCTCATCGAAAGACGGGACACCTTTGCCTCTATCAAGTGGTATCAGATTTCCAGGTTGCTCGGTGAGATTTTACAGTTTTTTAGTAGTTTAGATCGAGTCTGCTCTTCATACCTATAGTCCACGAAAAAGCCACAAAAAAAAATTAGGGTTAGTTCATCATATCCGAACCAATCTGAGCCTTGCATAATCTTTTTAGGGTTTTGCTTTGTTGAATTTGCGGTTGCATCGTCGTGTCTAGTTGCTGGTCTTAGAGTCTAGTCTTTTAGAGTTTCGAGTTCTGGTCATAAGTTGTCACGCCGCCGCCGCACCATCATCATCGCCCCTGCCATCTACCACCAACGCACCGAATCCGTATCCATATACCACCACCAATCCGTGTCCATATACCACCACCGATCCATATCCATATACTACTACCGCTACCACCACCGCTGCCATATACCACCACCATATATCCACCACCAATCCGAGTTCTTTGCTTATTAGGTTTGTTTTCGGGATCCATCTAGATTCCGATTTGTGTTTCCTTGCCGGAGTAGGTTTCAAAAAAAAAAAAAAGAGTCTGGTAGCCACGCTCCGTTTAGGCCCAAAATTTTTCGAAAACGCATTTTTCGAAAAAATTTCTGGCTATCCTATTTTTAGGTGTTTTTGAGTGTTTTGAGACAGGTGCCATTATAGGAAGTTTTTTTTGACCCGTTTCCAGTTTTTGGGTCCGGGCAGTCAAAAAAAAAAAATTTGGTCAAAAAAATTTCGTGCCCATCCTGTCAGTTTGAGCTAAGAAGAGTTTTGAGACACTCGCCATTATAGTGATTTTTCGCAAAAAAAAAACAGCGCAAAAAAAAAGAGCGAAAAAAAATATTCCAGAGTGTGCTTTTCCCTTGTTTACGTGCCGCGCCGTGATTTTGTTAGTGTTCTAGGCTCGCGTCTCTAGCACAGTCTAGCCTAGGACCAGCACAGTACCGTCGTTGAGCGTTTATTCAACTTTGCATCTCTGAATTGATTATTGCTGACCCTTTTTGCTACCATATTATAAGCTTTCCCAGCTCCACATACATCTACGTCGTGCGTTTGACTCTCCCTGGTAATCGCTCTATCCAAGCTTTGAGAGTTTTTGACTACAACGGTTGCCGATCACCGCCTGCTGCTGGGTAAGAACTGGTAAGAATTTGAGATTTGCTTGACGGATTTGTGACACCCACCACCACCACTTGTTCGTAGTCTGTAGGATCATATTCTTGTGTGTTTCTATTACTGCTAACCATGCCAGGATCACAAGCCGACGAGATTGACTGGGA
>NW_021260071.1:0-2239 GCF_002162155.2 Triticum dicoccoides | reverse complement strand
TAATCCCCTGGTGTATTGGCCGTACCAAAGTGTACGGTTGCATAATGTCATGACTGAGCATATTTGTATATAAAAAATAGATGAGTACAATAATAGATAAGAGCTATGTATTGTTTATTAAAAAAAGGGCTGCTATGAAAGCAGAACGATACAAATAGTGCGATAAGCAAGAGATGGGATTATTTGACATGTCCCCCTCCAGGGGCAAGCTGCGGGATTTTAAGTAAAACGGGTATTAAGCTCATTATAGAGACCACCTGGACATTTGACGCGGCTTGTTTTCTCCCAGGCTGTTGCATCGTGTGTTCGGCGAGTGTATTGCCAGACAGGCCTTCCGAATAGTTGGGTCCTAAAAGTATATAAAAAAGAAACGGTGGGATAGGGAGCCCCTTAGTGCGGTTGAGCCGCATTCTGGGCGTGCCGTAGTTGTGCCCCTCCCCTTATGCCCATGGTATTTCTAAGGCGTAATTATGTACGCGTGGTACCGATATCACCATCTGGTGTGGGTTGGGGTTGGGGCCGCACTGCTATGCTTGCTCGGAACGTGCCAGCCGGCTTTGTTGTAGGTTACTTCGGGCTCGCTTGACGTTGTCCGGATGTTTAACACCTGGGTTGGAGAATTGCCTTGAGAGGCTACTCTGTACTTCCGCCGCCAGGGCCACCGTGTGCTCCTCGGTTCGGAGAGAGCGTTCGGTGTTTCCATTTACCGTGATGACTCCGCGAGGGCCTGGCATCTTGAGCTTGAGATATGCGTAGTGTGGCACCGCATTGAATTTTGAAATGCGGTTCGTCCGGGCAGGGCGTGATAGCCACTGCGGAATGGGACTATGTCGAAGATTAACTCTTCGCTTCGGAAATTATCCGGGGATCCGAAGACCACTTCGAGTGTAACCGAGCCTGTACAGCTGGCTTCTACACCTGGTATGACGCCTTTAAAGGTTGTCTTTGTGGGTTTAATCCTTGAGGGATCGATACCCATTTTTCGCATTGTATCCTGATAAAGCAGGTTCAGGCTGCTGCCGCCGTCCATTAGGACTCTGGTGAGGTGAAATCCGTCGATAATTGGGTCTAGGACCAATGCGGCGAATCCATCATGACGGATGCTAGTGGGGTGGTCCCTTCGATCAAAAGTGATCGGGCAGGAGGACCATGGGTTGAACTTTGGGGCGACTGGCTCCAACACATAGACGTCCTTGAGAGCATGCTTCCGCTCCCTTTTGGGGATGTGGGTTGCGTATATCATGTTCACCGTCCGCACTTGCGGGGGGAATCCCTTCTATCCTCTGTTGTTCGGCGGCCGGGGCTCCTCCTCGTCATCGCCATGCAGCCCCTTGTCTCTGGTTTCGGAACTTAACTTGCCTGCCTGCCTGAACACCCAACAATCCCTGTTGGTGTGGTTGGCTGGTTGTTCGGGGGTGCCGTGTATCTGGCACGAGCGATCGAGTATCCGGTCTAAACTGGATGGGCCCGGAGGGTTTCTTTTGAATGGCTTCTTCCGCTAACTGGGTTTAGAGCCTCTGAATCCGGCATTGACTGCCGTATCCTCAGTATTGTCGCCGTTAATGCGGCGCTTCTGCTTGTTGCAACATGACCTACCACTATTGTCCTTGGTATCCGAATTGCCAGGGCTCTTGGTTATGTTATTGCTACGAGCTAGCCAGCTGTCTTCTCCCACACAAAAGCGGGTCATGAGTGTCGTGAGGGCTGCCATAGATTTTGGCTTTTCCTGTCCCAGGTGCCAGGCAAGCCATTCGTCTCGGATGTTGTGCCTGAAGGCTGCCAGGGCTTCGGTGTCCGGACAGTCGACTATTTGTTTTTTCTTGGTTAGGAACCGTGTCCAGAATTGTCTGGCCGATTCCTCTGGCTACTGGATTATGTGGCTTAGGTCATCGGCGTCTGGTGGTCGCACATAAGTGCCCTGGAAGTTGTCAAGGAACGCGGATTCCAGGTCCTCCCAACAACTAATTGACTCTGCTGGCAGGCTGTTAAGCCAATGCCGAGCTGGTCCTTTAAGCTTGAGCGGGAGGTATTTGATGGCGTGTAGATCATCACCACGGGCCATGTGAATATGAAGGAGATAATCCTCGATCCATACCGCGGGATCTATTGTGCCATCGTATGATTCGATGTTGACGGGTTTAAAACCCTCGGGGATTTGATGA
The DNA here is from genome assembly GCF_002162155.2 of Triticum dicoccoides. NCBI lineage: Eukaryota > Viridiplantae > Streptophyta > Magnoliopsida > Poales > Poaceae > Triticum > Triticum dicoccoides. Next base: position 77 of record NW_021260071.1, on the reverse strand, counting down.
TCCATTACTTCGTCTGTGAAGCATAGTGGGTGTGCGGCGCCCCTATACTGGGCTATATCGTGACGCAGCACGGATCA
>NW_021260070.1:0-1692 GCF_002162155.2 Triticum dicoccoides | reverse complement strand
TTTTTTCCCAGTTTTTTTCTTTTGTTTTCTGCATTATTTATTTTCTTTCGTTTTCTGCATTAAAGCATTTCAAATGAACTCTGAAAAAGTTGAAAGTTGAAAGTTGGCAGGGTATCACGAGGGGCGAACCATAATGGGCTGCCTTTGGTCCCGGTTCGTCCCACCAACCGGGGCCAATGGTGGTCGGCCAGGACCAAGGCCCATTGGTCCCGGTTCGTCCCACCAACCGAGACCAAAAGGTCCAGACGAACCGGGACCAATGGCCCACGTGGCCCGGCCGGCCCACGGGGCTCACGAACCGGGTCCAATGCCCCCATTGGTCCCGGTTCTGGATTGAACCGGGACTAATGGGCTGACCCGGCCGGCCTGGACCATTGCCCCCTTTTTAGTCCCACCTCGCCAAGCGAGAGGCACTAGCAGCTGTTTATAAGTCCTGAGTGCAGAGACGATGAAGAAGAGGCTCAATGCTCACCTGCACGTTGGTCCGCTTCAATCCTTGAGGAATAGGGTAGACTGCACGGAGCTATGTGCAGTGCAGTTTACACTATTCCGAAAGGCTTGAAGAGAATTAACTAGCATTGTGCCTCTTTTTTATTTTTAATGACTTATTACCACATAGAAAAAAATAGAAAAAAATAAATATAACAGAAAAGAAAAAAAACTATATAAAAAACTACTCAGAAATAATTAGAAGAAAAAATAGTTGTGATTAACTTTACTAAAATCTTTTTTATTTTTAATAACTTATTACAACTCAGAAATAAATAGAAAAAAATAAATATAGCAGAAAAAAAACTATATAAAAAACTACTCAGAAATGAGCATAGATGCGCTTATAGAGAAAATTAGACCTAAATTCATAATAAATTTCTACTAACTTCAGAAAAATTCAATATGAATTTAGGTCAAATTTCCTGTATAAGGGCATCTATTTTCACTTTGAGAACAGTTCAACAAGGCAGAGAGGGAGGGGCTTATAAACCGGTGTGAGCCCCCTTCGGTTGGCGAGGTGGGACTAAACTCTGGCCGCAACGAGGACCACCCCTTTAGTCCCGGTTTGTGCCACCAACCGGGACTAATGGGCTGCCTTTGGTCCCGGTTCGTCCCACCAACCGGGGCCAATGGTGGTGGGCCAGTACCAAGGCCCATTGGTCCCGGTTCGTCCCACCAACCGTGACCAAAAGGTCCAGAAGAACCGGGACCAATGGCTCACGTGGCCTGGCCGGCACCCAGGGCTCACGAACCGGGTCCAATGCGCCCATTGGTCCCAATTCTGGATTGAGCCGGGACTAATGGGCTGACCCAGCCTGGACCATTGCCCCCTTTTCTACCAGTGTACTACTTGGATACACGGCTATTTACTACTCCTAGCCGGACTCTTTGCTTAACATCATCACATGCAAAGATATGACTAAACCACCTTGCAATCTAAACTTTAAACTTGTTTGGATTAAGCTAACAGAGATAGTGTTCGTGGAGCGAAGCTGGTCGCATTTGTCAGCTAAGGAAAGAAAGGGGTGGGGCAGAAAAAAGAATGGAGCCCGCGAAATAAACAGGCAAGTGAGGATATACTGGACAAGCCTTGTTGTATCAAGAATAATTTGGAATTCGGACACACACGCACAAGCATGCACACTAGCACTTATGCCCGTGCGTTGCGACCGAAAAGAAAATTAGGGTTATGTGCAATCA
>NW_021260069.1:0-1030 GCF_002162155.2 Triticum dicoccoides | reverse complement strand
ACTAAAGCTCCTCCCCTATATATACCAGTTCAGCACGCTCACTTAGCCATTTGGTGCCACTTCTCTTCACAAGCTTCACAAGGGGGTGTAGGTTTGCTTTTGGTTCCTCTTATGCACACAAGGTGTTTGATGAAATGCCCTAAGAGGGTGAAACAAACATGATATGAAGTGTTGGAGCCACACTTGAGGTTCCTCATTTATTTTTTCCTCCTCGATCGCGGTTAGCAACTTGAACCTTTCATGCATGTGTGTCATTGATAAAATATGCATGTGTGCAGTTCATTGTTTAATTTATATTGTTTGTAGCTAGTTAGTTTAACAAATGCATGATGGTTAATTATATATTTTATATTATAATAATGCAGATGAATCGGCAATGGATGTACGGTAACCGACTCTTCGGCGAGTTCACTACGGGTTTGAAAGATTTCCTCGTAGTGGCTAATGCGAACAAGCAGGGGGAGTTTTGTTATCTGTCCATGTGTTATCTGTAAGAATCAGAAGGGTTACTCTTCCTCAAGAGATGTTCACATGCATCTGCTTCGGCACAATTCATGCCAAGCTATAATTGTTGGACCAAGCATGGAGAAAGAGGGGTTATAATGGAAGAAGATGAAGAAGGGGATGATTTCATCGATGAAAGCTATCTTGCTCATTTCGGTGATACTTTCATGGAGGATGCTGAAGGTGAAGGGGAAGGTGAAGAAGAGGCACGTGATGATCCCGTTGATGATCTTGGTCGGACCATTGCTGATGCACGGAGACGCTGCGAAACTGAAAAGGAGAGGGAGAATTTGGATCGCATGTTAGAGGATCACAGAAAGGCGCTGTACCCCGGATGCGATGATGGTCTGAAAAAGCTGGGCTGCACACTGGATTTGCTGAAATGGAAGGCAGAGGCAGGTGTAGCTGACTCGGCATTTGAAAACTTGCTGAAAATGTTGAAGAATATGTTTCCAAAGGATAACGAGTTGCCCGCCAGTACGTACGAAGCAAAGAAGGTTGTCTGCCCTCTAGGTTTAGAGGTTCT
>NW_021260068.1:0-1138 GCF_002162155.2 Triticum dicoccoides | reverse complement strand
ATGGAGATCATGGTGTCATGCCGGTGACAAGATGATCATGGAGCCCCGAAGATGAAGATCAAAGGAGCTATATGATATTGGCCATATCATGTCACTACTCTATTTGATTGCATGTGATGTTTATCATGTTTATGCATCTTGTTTACTTAGGACGACGGTAGTAAATAAGATGATCCCTTACAAAATTTCAAGAAGTGTTCTCCCCTAACTGTGCACCGTTGCTACAGTTCGTCGCTTCTAAGCACCACGTGATGATCGGGTGTGATGGATTCTTACGTTCACATACAACGGGTGTAAGACAGTTTTACACAGCGAAAACACTTAGGGTTAACTTGACGAGCCTAGCATGTGCAGACATGGCCTCGGAACACGGAGACCGAAAGGTCGAGCATGAGTCGTATAGTAGATACGATCAACATGAAGATGTTCACCGATGATGACTAGTCCGTCTCACGTGATGATAGGACACGGCCTAGTTGACTCGGATCATGTAATCACTTAGATGACTAGAGGGATGTCTATCTGAGTGGGAGTTCATAAGATGAACTTAATTATCTTGAACATAGTCAAAAGACCTTTTTGCAAATTATGTCGTAAGCTCGCGCTTTAGTTCCACTGTTTAGATATGTTCCTAGAGAAAATATAGTTGAAAGTTGACAGTAGCGATTATGCGGACAGTAGAACGCTTATGTCCTTAATGCACTGCTCAGTGCGCTGAACCCCAAAACGTCGTTTGTGGATGTTTCGAACATCGAACATACACGTTTTGATAACTACGTGATAGTTCAGTTAAATGGTTTAAGTAGAGGCACCAAAGACATTTTCGAAACGTCGCGGAACATATGAGATGTTTCGAGGGCTGAAATTGGGATTTCAGGCTCGTGCCCACGTCAAGAGGTATGAGACCTCCGGCGATTTTCTTAGCCTGCAAACTAAGGGAGAAAAGCTCAATCGTTGAGCTTGTGCTCAGATTGTCTGAGTGCAACAATCACTTGAATCAAGTGGGAGTTAATCTTCCAGATGAGATAGTGATGTTTCCCCAAAGTCATTGCCACCAAGCTGCTAGAGCTTCGTGATTAACTATAACATATCAGGGATAGATATGATGATCCTTGAAATATTCATGATGTTTGACACC
>NW_021260067.1:0-1444 GCF_002162155.2 Triticum dicoccoides | reverse complement strand
TCGTCGCCGTCGAATCGAGAGCCACCGGACGTCCCCGAGCCCGCTAACCATCCCTGCAGCTCCGCGGTGAGCCACTGACCCGATTCCCCCTTGCCCCGTCGTCCCTAGCATCCTGTAGCTGCCGCCCCCTTGAGCTCCGAAGCTCGCCGCCGCCGTGCCTCGTCGCCGCCGTGGCTGGAGCCGTTGTAGCTCGAAGCCGAGCACACCATCGTGCTCCACACCTCACCAGGAGCACGTAGCACGCACCAACGCCTCCCCTAGCGCCCTGCATCGCCTAACCCGCCGTTGGCCGAACTCCGGCCGCCGCTCGCGAGCTCGCCGTCGTCGGTACCGGCCACCTCAGGCACGGCCACCACCACCGTTCGACGCGCGGGAGCAGGGGCTCTCCAACGAGCCCAAGCACGGCCTCGTCCGTGCCCTGTAGCGCGTTTCCGCATCGCGCCGCCGTCTCGGGCCTCGCCGGCGTCATGTCGCCGGTGGGTTTGACCCACCTTGACCACGGCAGGACCCCCCCTGTGTCCCTGACAGGTGGGCCCAGCCCTGTTAGCTAATTAGGATTAGCACTAACCGAATTAGTTAAACTAACTACCCCCCCTGACACTGACCAGTGGGCCCCAGCGCCACTAATTCCTAATTAGGATTAAATTAACCCTGTTAAACCCCCCCTATCACTGACGTGTGGACCCCATACGTCAGGTTTGACCCCAGCCAGCCGCAGTTGACCACTGACGTCATGCTGACGTCATGCTGGCGCAATATATATATTTCTGGATTTAATTTAAATCAGGAAATTCCAGAATATTATTTAAACTTCAAAAATTCATAACTTTTATTCTGTAACTCCAAATTGGACAAATTATATATGAAAAATGATCAGAAAAATCCAATCTATCCATCTGTACTATTTTCATGCATGACTAAACAAGTTAAATTGATGTTTTAAGCAGAACAAGGAAAAGCACTTTAAAAGGCCATGTTTGAGTTTGAAATTTGAATCTTTGATTCAAATTTGCTCAAACCCTTCTGGTTTTAGTTGCATTAGCCCAACACACTCATATTGCCATGTTTCATGCATGCATCATATTGTTGCACATTGTTTGGTGATGGTTGTGTATCGGTGTCCTTTGCGACAGGTTCTGCCCCCGAGGAGTACCGTGATTACCCTAACGAAGAACCGTATCAGTGCATCGAACCATCAGGCAAGCAACCAACCATTTGATCATATCGATACAATCCCATGTTCTCGCTCCTGCTCTCTTTTACTGCATTAAGACAACGCGTTTCAAACTGCTGTGTGCTACGGTAGTTGAACCCATTTCCTCTGCATGACCTGTCATTGCCACAGTAACTAGATGAAACCCACTAGCATGTGTAGGAGTTGATTGAGCCATATGTATGTGTTGTTCCTACCTTGCTATGCTTGCTATGCTTAGAGTCGTGTCAG
>NW_021260066.1:0-2381 GCF_002162155.2 Triticum dicoccoides | reverse complement strand
GGTGTACCGGGATGGTGCAATGAATCAAGAGTGACATGTATGAAAAATAATGCATGGTGGCTTTGCCACAAATACGATGTCAACTACATGATCATGCAATGGCAATATGACAAAAGTAATGTATGTCGTGATGATGATGGAAGTTGCATGGCAATATATCTCGGAATGGCTATGGAAATGCCATGATAGGTAGGTATGGTGGCTGTTTTGAGGAAGATATAAGGAGGTTTATGTGTGACAGAGCTTATCGTATCACGGGGTTTGGATGCACCGGCGAAGGTTGCACCAACACTCAAGGTGAGAAAGGGCAATGCACGGTACCGAAGAGGCTAGCAAAGGCGGAAAGGTGAGAGTGCATATAATCCATGGACTCAACATTAGTCAAAAGAACTCATATACTTATTGCAAAAATTTTGAAGCCATCAAAAATCAAGTACTACGCGCATGCTCCTGGGGGGATAGATTGGTAGGAAAAGACCATCTCTCGTCCCCGACCGCCACTCATAAGGATGCACAAGCCAGGTACACTTCATGTTTCAAATTTGTTACACAACTTTAACCATACGTGCATGCTACGGGACTTACAAACTTCAACACAAGCATTTCTCAAATTCACAATCACCCAACTAGCACGACTATGATATTATCACCTCCATATCTCAAAACAATTATCAAGCTTCAAACTTATCTTAGTATTCAATTTACTCAAAAGAAAATTTCACATATCTTTGAACACTAAGTATATTAACATTAAGCAAACTACCATGCTATTAATGACTCTCAAAATAATCTAATTGAAGCATGAGAGATCAATAGTTTCTTTAAAACAAATCCACCACCATGCTCTAAAGGATATAAGTGAAGCACTAGAGCAAAAATTATCAAGCTCAAAAGATATAAGTGAAGCACTATGAGCAAAACTATCAAGCTCAAAAGATATAAGTGAAGCACATAGAGTATTCTAACAAATTCCAAATCATGTATAGCTCTTTCAATAGGTGTGTACAACAAGGATGATTGTGGTAGACTAACAAGCAAATACACAAATAATACAAGACGATCCAAGCAAAACACATAACATGTGGTGAATAAAAATATAGCTCCAAGTAAATTACCGATGGAAGTGGACGAAAGAGGGGATGCCTTCCGGGGCATCCCCAAGCTTTGACTTTTTGGTGTCCTTGGATTATCTTGGGGGTGCCATGGGCATCCCCAAGCTTAGGCTCTTGCCACTCCTTGTTCCATAATCCATCAAAAGAATTCACCCAAAACAAGAAAACTTCACAACACAAAACTCAACAGAAATCTCGTGAGCTCCGTTAGTGAAAGAAAACAAAACACTACTTCAAGGTAGTGTAATGAACTCATTCTTTATTTATATTGGTGTTAAACCTACTGTATTCCAACTTCTCTATGGATTGTAAACTATTTTACTAGCCATAGATTCATCAAAATAAGCAAACAACACACGCAAAACAGAATCTGTCAAAAACAGAACAGTCTGTAGCAATCTGTAACTAGCGCAAACTTCTTGAACTCTAAAAATTCTACCAAAATAGGAAGTCCTGGAAAATTTGTCTATTTACCAGAATCAACAAGAATCAATACAAAATCACGTTACTGTGATTTAACAAAATTATATTCGTGCGTGCAAAGTTTCTGTTTTTCAGCAGAATCAAATCAACTATCATCGTAGGTTATCCTATAGGTTCTACTTGGCACAAACACTAATTAAAACACAAAACCACATCTAAACAGAAGCTATATGTATTATTTATTCCTAAACAGAAACAAAAACAAAAAACACAAAATAAAATTGGGTTGCCTCCCAACAAGCGCTATCGTTTAACGCCCCTAGCTAGGCATAAAAGCAAGGATAGATCTAATGCGTGCCATAATAATAAGATAGATCTTGAAAACTCTTCTCATATTCTCTATGTTCAGCGTCTAGTTTTCTTTGAGGCAAGCAAAAGTAATCAAAAGGGCTAAATTTAGTGGGACAGATGTCCCCAAGATCAATCATAGGAGGAACGGGTTCCTCCCTTGGCCGTTCATAGTGCACAACTATTTCATCACTAAAAGCATTCTTTTGGCAAAATTTTGTGAGCCTATACTCAAGAGAGTAACCTAGATCATTGTTTCGAAGAGCAAAATCATTATTAAGTTCATTGATGCAATCAACCAAGACATTGATAGGAACCTTTTTTCTAAGGTTTTCATTAAAAGCAACGTAGTCCGAAGATTGTAAACGCCTAAATTCCTCTTGATCATAGAGGATTGCCTCTATGGGAGGACGACCGACGTCCACCCTATAGTGTGCAAAGATTTCTTTGGCCTCTCTTATGATAAATCTAAACTCGTGAGCCAAGAAGATAGTAACA
>NW_021260065.1:0-1292 GCF_002162155.2 Triticum dicoccoides | reverse complement strand
AACAAGATTGGACTAGTAACGGTAAGCATATTGAACAACATCAACGCCCACAACTACTTTGTGTTCTACTCGTGCAAAGAATCTACGCAATAGACCTAGCTCATGATGCCACTGTTGGGGAACGTAGCAGAAATTCAAAATTTTCCTACGTGTCACCAAGATCTATCTATGGAGAAACCAGCAACGAGGGGAAGGAGAGTGCATCTACATACCCTTGTAGATCGCTAAGCGGAAGCGTTCAAGAGAACGGGGTTGAAGGAGTCGTACTCGTCGTGATTCAAATCACCGGAGATCCTAGTGCCGAACGGACGGCACCTCCGCGTTCAACACACGTACAGCCCGGTGACGTCTCCCACGCCTTGATCCAGCAAGGAGAGAGGGAGAGGTTGAGGAAGACTCCATCCAACAGCAGCACAACGGCGTGGTGGTGATGGAGGAGCGTGGTAGTCCAGCAGGGCTTCGCCAAGCACCGCGGAAGAGGAGGAGTACGAGAGGTAGGGCTGCACCAAGAGGGAGAAGTTCTCGTGTCTATAGCAGCCCCAAACCTCAAATATATATAGGGGAGGGAGAGGGCTGCGCCCCCATCTAGGGTTTCCCCCCCCCCAAGGGGTGCGGCCAGCCCTAGATGGGGCTTGGGGAGGCGGCCAAGAGGGGGAGAGAGGGGAGGCGCGCCTGGGGTGGGCCTTAGGGCCCATCTGCCCTAGGGTTTGCCCCCTCCCACTCTCCCTTGCGCCTTGGGTCCCTTGTGGGGGGCGCACCAGCCCACCTGGGGCTGGTTCCCTCCCACACTTGGCCCATGCAGCCCTCCGGGGTTGGTGGCCCCACTTGGTGGACCCCCGGGACCCTCCCGGTGGTCCCGGTACGTTACCGATAAAACCCGAAACTTTTCTGGTGACCAAAACAGGACTTCCCATATATAAATCTTTACCTCCGGACCATTCCGGAACTCCTCGTGACGTCCGGGATCTCATCCGGGACTCCGAACAACATTCGGTAACCACATACAAACTTCCTTTATAACCCTAGCGTCATCGAACCTTAAGTGTGTAGACCCTACGGGTTCGGGAACCATGCAGACATGACCGAGACGTTCTCCGGTCAATAACCAACAGCGGGATCTGGATACCCATGTTGGCTCCCACATGTTCCACGATGATCTCATCGGATGAACCACGATGTCAAGGACTTAATCAATCCCGTATTCAATTCCCTTTGTCTAGCGGTATTTTACTTGCCCGAGATTCGATCGTCGGTATACCGATACCTTGTTCAATCTCGTTACCGGCAAGTCT
>NW_021260064.1:6775-8900 GCF_002162155.2 Triticum dicoccoides | reverse complement strand
TGGCTTCTCCGCGGTACGAGCTAGATCGCACACGTCTTTTGTTGGGTTTGGTTCTTGAGAAGGAGGCCCCATGAAGTCGCCATCGTACCCATGCTCGGCAAAGTACTGATCGATGTTGCCAAATGTATCATCGTCGTCGTCGTCGTCGTTCTGATCCTGTGCCATATGCATGTTTGGATCCAGTGGCATAGGGATGTCCGGCACCGTTACGGCGGTCTTGCCATGGGGCCGACTTGGCGCCGGCACGACTGGCGGTGTTGTCTTTGGGGTGGTGTCCCCCGCCCCCAAACGAATCTGGCTCTTCGGCCAAAGCAGGGGCCAGCTCAGGCAGGCGCTGAGGGTCATCACGTCTTCATCGTCGGCCCCGATGGGTCGAATCGGAGGTAACAAGTCGTCGCAGCCTGGCAGCACCCGAACCAGTTGAACCCTAAACAAGTTGGGTGGCATCTGGGTACCGTGGAACAAGGGGTTGACCGGTTGAACGATTTTGCCCTTGGCGACATCGACCAACTCGTTGTTCACGAAGTGGAGGAGAGTGCACGGAACGTCGGCGGCGCCCTGCGAAAACATGTAGGGCGTCAGGGATGCCCAGTCAAAGGCAAGGAGATGAAGTCCTCGGCCGAGAGAGGCTTAATTAGTTACCGTGATGATGGCGTCGAGCTCGGCTAATGTCGATGCACCGCCAACGGCGGGCGTGCAGTTGACGGAGCGGCCGCTTGCTGAAGAGGTGCCGGCCGGCGTACACCCGGGTGCATTAATCTCCCGTGCCGGCGTCGGAGACACCAATGCCGCCTCCGCCGGAGGCACCAATGGCCCCGCCATCGCATTATGCGAGTTGCTGGCCGTGAAGCTAGGAATCGGGGGCGGCCCCTGTTGGCCGCCCGCAATCCACGCACTCAACCCCGAGATCAAGGTAGGCACAAGGGCGGTGATCGTCGCTCCGAGTCGTTGTTCCACTTGCTCTTGGACAATCTCCGGAATCCGCACCACCTGTGCCTTGAGTTCTTGAACCTCTCGCGCCTGGCTTTCCGAGCTGGTCTTTTTCTCCTTCCGCACACCAGCGGTATAGTATGACCCCCATTTTGTCGACAAGCCTTTGCCGGCCACACGACCAGCTGACGTCGGCTTACTGAGCTTATCCTTGTTCTTCATTACATTCAACCCCCTATTTAGAGTGGTGTCCCAAGGGTTGCTCTTAGTCGACCCCGCGCTACTGCTTTCAGTCGCCTGCGGAAGGAATGTGAACCATTTAGAAATTTGGCTTCATTAATTAGAATGCAACCATATGGAGCTAATTACGCGGGGGTGTATTCCTTACCAGAACAAGCTCAAGCTGCCTAGTCTTCGGATCCGTGGTAAGCTCCTTTGTTTTCGGGTCCTTCTTGTACCGGGCCCTAACAAAGTTCCTGGTCTGCTTGTCACCGTATTTATCGAAGAGGGGCGGTAGGCCTTGCTCGGCACGGTCCGCCTCCTCCTTGTCCCATATAGGCTCCGCCACTCTGTAACCACCGGGACCGAGTGTGTATTCCCCTATGTTCAGCTCCTGCATTCGTTTCCCCCACTCACTTGATTGGGAGCTTGCGGTGCTCGAGCAATTGATCTTGAAGTCGTTGTAGTCATCTTCGGTGATCGAAGGATTTTTGTCCTTGATCTTCTGATAACTCTCACCTTTCTCGATCATTCTCTTCACATTGCTTTTCCAAGTAGACAGGGCCTTGCTCATCTTCGTGAGGGCAGCATTGTTCACTTTATTCCCTTTGAGGCTTGTGTTTTCAAATTCAGCGGGGAACTTGTATCGTTCGTGCAGCTTCGTGAAGAGGAGGTGGCGCAAATTCCCTCGGTCAGGATGCCTCAGGTTCTCGGTGTTGATCGAGACGGTGCTCCGGACAATGCACCCGAGCTGAAGCGAGTACCCCTTGACTATTCGTTCGGGCGCTGTTGGATTCCCGTTGGAGTCCACTTCAGTAACTTCCTCCTTGAGGGTGCGGAGCACGATCGGGCGCCGGTCCTTCCGTTGCCTCTTCGGTTGGCTGCCATCTGTGCGTGCGCCGCCATCATCAGTGGTGGCATCCTCGGCGGCACCATCAGTGGTGGCATCAGTGTGGTCATCCTCGGCGGCACCATC
>NW_021260064.1:0-1855 GCF_002162155.2 Triticum dicoccoides | reverse complement strand
GATTTAAATACAATCGATCTTAGCTAGCTATCTGTTCACAATCTTCTTGCCCTTCTTTTTCGCATATGGAGTTCTTCTGTGGAACGGACGTCCTTTAGGTAGGGTGGTCCTGCTTCTTCTTGTGGTGTATGCTGCTACTTCATCATCGTCGTCATGTTCGATCCTCGGGTCGCCGTACTTGTCGAAGTCTTGCTCATTGGCTACTCCATCCATTCCGATGATCTTCCTTTTGCCTCTCCTCACGACAACACGACTGGGCTTTGGCGGGTCGGTAATGAAGAAGCATTGGTCCACTTGGGAAGCCAGTACCCATGGCTCATTTTTCGCGGTGACGTTTGCGCCCGCGGTCTTGGATTTGGCTTCGGGTATAACCATGGTGGTGAAATACCGGTCTTCTTTTATGACGTTCTTGGCCCATCTAACACGGAACATCGGGACCTTCTCTCCAGCGTAGCTCAGCTCCCAGATCTCCTCGATCCTTCCGTAGTATCTATCCTTGTCGTTACCGGTGTAGGATTCCATCGTTACCCCGGAGTTCTGATAACCATCGCTCTTCATGTCCTTGGCCTCGGTGTAGAATGTGTAGCCGTTGATATCGTACGCCTCATAGGTCATCAGGTTGTGCTCGGCGCCCTGTGACAAGGCGAATATGAGTTGTTCTTCTGCGGAAGAATCCTCATGTAAAGGGTACGACAGAAGCTTCTGCTTGAACCAACGCGTGAAACATGAGTTGTGCTCTTTGAGTATATCTCCGTCCGTCCTCTGTTGGCCTCAGTCATCGTACGTCTTCTTAATAAAGGTTTTGTGCTCTACCACCCAAGGATCGACCACGTCTATGTGTTGTAGCGCGACTAGGTTTGCTCTTTCAAAGTCGGTGAGTCGACCCTCGAAGTCGACATGCATTTCGCGGCGACCCTCATGGTGACCCCATCCAGCGATCCTGCCGAGGTGCCTGTTGACAGGCAGACCAACGGGGTTCTCGATGCCTAGATAATTCGTGCAGTAGGAGATGCACTCTTCGGTCTAGGTATCTGCCTAGATAATTCGAGCCTGCCGAGGGTCTAGGTATCTGCTTATCTTCCCCGCGTAACCGTAAGGAAGTTTTACTCCTAGGAGGCAGGTGAAAAACTGCTCGATCTCCTCCTGACTTAGAGTGAAGCACGCGGGAGGGTAGTCATTTCCGGTCTTCTTGGCCTTTTTGCCTTTGCGACGACTTTCTGTGTCCTGCTTCGCCTCATCATCATCATCATCATCATCATCATCATCATCATCATCATCATCATCATCATCATCATCATATATAGCGTGAAGCTCCTGCCTGATGCCCATTGATTTCAAGTCTTCCCTTGCTTTCGGCCCATCGTTGGTCCTCTCTGGCATGTTGAGCAGGGTACCAAGCAGACTCTCGCACACGTTCTTTGTGATATGCATGACATCAAGGCTGTGAGGCACACGGTGGATCTTCCAGTACGGCAAGTCCCAGAAAACAGACCTCGTTTTCCATACCTTCAGCAGCGGCTCTGGTGCCTTTCGCTTCTTTCCCGGCTCTGGCGCCTTTTGCTTCTTTCCCGGCAGTGGGCAGTCTTTCCAATTTTTCAACAGCTTGTCTATTTCCTCGCCGCTCCTCGTACACGGGCGTTTTCGGGGTTCGGTTTCACCATCGAACAGATCCTTGCGTTTCCTCCACGGGTCATCATCGCGAAGCCACCTTCGATGTCCCATGAACACGGTTTTCGAAGACCCGGGATCTCTATCTAGCTGGCGATACGTTGTGTCATCCATGCACCTTACGCATCCAGAAAATCCGTGGACTACCTGCCCCGCAAGATATCCGTAACCGAGATAGTCGTGCACC
>NW_021260063.1:0-1570 GCF_002162155.2 Triticum dicoccoides | reverse complement strand
AACATGATCATCCGGAAACAGACGATCTCGCGGAGCTTGTGGACCATAGGGGCTAGGATGAGGCCTTGGACCAACAGACGGTGGCCTGCGGGGACCGCGAGGTGGGGTGATGCCTCCTACATCACGCCAAACCATCACGTCTGGCAGAGCAGATCTCACAGGATAGAGATCGCGCATATCTGAATATCCAGCTTGCACCGCCGGTGCGAACCGAGTCAAAGTGGCCCAGTGGTCAGCACGGGTATTGAAGAGCTCTAACCTCAAGGCCCGATTTTCACGGTCCTTATCCTCGAGCATCTCAGCAGTGGTGCGAGTCCGTGAATCCTCCTGAGTGGGGTCAGCATAGATAGCCTGGAGATACCCTTGTGCTCCCGGAAGTGATCCTGGCATATACCGGAAATCAGAGTCCCGAAATAGACCAGATCTGACTCGCATAATGGTCATCATAGAGTAGGCGGCGTCCTGCACAGCCATCTCAATAGTAAGCCCGAGTCCATAGGAGCAGTGAAGAGGCTCGGTGGATCCAGGATAAGATGGAAATATCCTGACAGTGCAGAGATACTGGCTTTGATTAAAGTCTCGGAATTGCTCTTCGACCGTGTACTCAGGATACCAGCGGTATCCAGCCTCAGTCATTACCCTGACCAACTTGGCAGTATGGCCGGGTACATCTAGGCATCGAGTCAGGCGAACCACTTGATTGAGGTCGCGAGTGGCCATCTGAAAGCACAATCATAATGCAAAGGCATTAGAATTTCTAGCAAAATTTCGGCAGCATAACAGCTGTAAATGCTCAAGAAGGATTTTGAGACATTTGGCAAAGGATTTCGTACACCCTCAACATCATCATATCAAAGTTCTGAATCCATTCTAACAACATAATGTGGTAGTGGAACTGAACTAGGCTGGTATCCATCAAACTTATAAGGTACTACTGATTAGTAACACGTGATCCTGATAGAGAGAATAGGTCCTAATTCCTTAACCCCCGGTGGAAGAATGGACTGACTCAGATCAGAATGTCATAAGATAAGGAGTAAAAAGAGCCTTACGTTCCAACCCACAAACAATTCCCCTACATATAACTAAAGAATTTCTAGACTCAACATCGACCAGTTTGGCTTGGAGAACCTACAGGCAACCTGGCTCTGATGCCAACGCTGTCAGGACCCCGACTCGATGTCACATCGATCTAGCCGGTAACACCTCATATCACTTTGCGGCCTCACGCACGGTATCCCCACGGGTGTCGCCTTACCTTTGCCCGGGACCGTTTGCGCCTTTTGGCTCACGTATATGATAGTGTCGCTAGCATCCATATGATAAAGAGCCCGGGCTGACATGACTAGTCGTAAACCCAAAGTGGCACAGACTTACAGGGACAGGCATCCATGACCCAGCTTCGAACGTGTCGGTCATCAGCAAGTGGGTCCGGGCTGTAGCACTGGGCTAGCAGGACTCCGGTAAACCGGGCTGTAGCGGGCTAACAGGACTCCGGTACTCAAAGCGTGACATTTCCCCGAAGGGACAGACACAGGAACGAAGAAGGACACATGCCGGCCAGCCTAAG
>NW_021260062.1:6128-10499 GCF_002162155.2 Triticum dicoccoides | reverse complement strand
CGGAAGCCCTGCATCGCCGCCATCGCCGTCGTCTTCTACCTCGGACCCGCCGGCCATCTTCGTCAAATTCGCCGGCTCCGGACCGTCCCCGACCTCGCCGAGCGTTCCCTCGTCATCCCCGTGAGTCCCTGCTACGTTTCCTCTCTCTCCCCGTTGGTTTTCCCGTGCAGTAGCCATGCTAGCCACCGTACCGAGCGCCGCCGTCCGCCATGGACGCCGGGCATGGCACTGACGTGCTGTTGCGGCCAGTCCGACGAGCCTAGCGTGCTCCTAGCTGCCCCAGGAGTCCGCATAGCCCCTCAGCCAGCCCCCTAGCGCTCCGTAACCTCGCTCCGCCCAAACCCGAGCTCCGGCAGCCGCCGCAGCCCCCACTCCGGCGAGCTCCGGCCACCCCGCGCCTCCCGCATGCCTCCTTTGGATGCGCGCAAGCAAGGGCAACCCTCTGGTGCCCTTGGCTTGGCCCAAAACCCCTCGCAGCGCCACTCCGGCGAGCTCCCGCCGCAGTTTTGGTCGTCGCCGGCCGAACTCCGGCGACTGCCGACGTGGCACGCCTAATTAGCAATAATGACGCCTAAACACCCCCCCACAGCCACTGACAGTGGGCCCCGTAGTGGGTCAAAGCCCGGGTCAACGCGGGATTAGCCCCTGTGTCACTGACGTGTGGACCCCACATGTCAGGTTTGACCCGAGCCGGCCCCTGTTGACTTGCTGACGTCATGCCAACGTCATGCTGACGCAGTAATGCTTTCTCGATTTAATTTAATTCTGAAATTCCAGAAAAATGCCTAAAACTTCCAAAATTCATAGAAAATTAACCGTAACTCCAAATTAAATAATTTATATATGAAAAATTATCAGAAAAATTCAAGGAATCCATCTGTACCATTTTCATGCATGTTAGAACAACTTATCACTACTGTTTAGAGCAAATGAAGTGAATGACATTTAAATAACCACATATGGAGTTTGAATTTGAATCTTGGATTCAAACCAACTTCATTTAATCTGGTTTTAGGTGCATTAGCCCAAAACACATTCATATTGCCATGTCATAGCATGCATCATATTGTGCATTGCATTGATCGTGTTTTTCTGTATTTGCCAGTAATTGTCCCCTCTCGATAGACGTGTACCGATGATGTGATCGTTGACACTGATGAAGACTCAATATTATCTTCAGAAGTGCCAGGCAAGCAAAACCCCCTTGTTCATTCCGATACAATCCTACTCTCTCGCTCCTGCTCTCTTTTAATGCATTAGGACAACACCGATTCATCTGTTACTTGCTGCGGTAGCTGAACCCCTTTATCCTCTGCATGACCTGTCATTGCCACAGTAAATAGATGAAACCCACTAGCATGAGTAGGAGTTGTTTGAGCCCTGTTGTGCCTACTCATTCATGCTTGTTTGTCATGCCTGCTACTGCTTAGAGTTGTGTCAGGTCTGATTCATCCGGGATGAATCAGAGGTGTGTGAACATGTCCTACTGTGTGTGAGCTAAGTGTGTGAACACGATTTGGTAAAGGTAGCGGTGAGAGGCCATGTAGGAGTACATGGTGGGTTGTCTCATTGCAGCCATCCTCAGGAACTGAGTTCTGTGTTTGTGATCCATGATTCAGCTACTACCATACATTGGGCCCTGAAATATGACCCCGCTCGACTTCTTACTCACCCTCGTCCTCTGTCCAGGAGTTGCAAGTAGTTTCTGGTGTTTGTAGTATGCTGGAGGCCGTGGACAGCGCTGACCGTAGGTGTGGGCTGTGATGCGGTAGGCACGTGGCCGGGTATACCGGGCGCCCGTTTGGTGTCACGGAACCCTGTTCACATCGTTTGGGGCTGTGAGCGAAACTCCGGCCGGATCTCCTCATGGATGGAACCCGAATAGGCGATAAACCTGGACTAGAGACTTAGGTGTTTAGGTAGGTCGTGGTCTACACCCACGTCGGTTTTCGCTTGAAGTCTGCCGAGCACATGTCGTGTGCAGACGCTAAGTGGTGGAAACATGTATGAAGAAGTACACCCCTGCAGGGTTAACATCATCTATTCGAATAGCCGTGTCCGCGGTAAAGGACTTCTGGGTTGCTTATATCAGTTCATAGACAAGTGAAAGTGGATACTCTAAAATACGCAAGATAAGCGTGAGTGCTATGGATGGCGTTCTCGTAGGGAGACGGGAGCGGATCCATAGTGGTGTATTGATATGGGGAATATGTGGACTCGTGTGCGCCACCTCAAAAGAGTTACATTGCAGTCGTAGTTCAGGATAGCCACCGAGTCAAAGCTGGCTTGCTGCAGTTAAACCCCACCATCCCCTTTGTTGATAATGATGCATATGTAGTTAGTTCTGATGTAAGTCTTGCTGGGTACATTTGTACTCACGTTTTCCTATTTTATGTTTTTGCAGAGAGACTTCGGTCTCACTAGTAGTTCCGCGTGGACTTCGACGTTTAGCTTGTTACCTCAGCTACGATCTTGTGCCCTCGGCAGGATCTGATAGATAGTCAGGCTTCTCAGCCTTTTTCATTTATAGATGTCTGTACTCAGACATGATAGCTTCCGATTGTGCTTTGACTTGTATGCTCTGATTGTTGGGTCATGAGACCCCTGATTGTAGTATCTCGCTCCTCGGAGCCTATTGAATAAATTACTTGAGTCGTAGAGTCATTTTGTGATGCCATGTTGTATTGCACATATCGAGCATATTGTGTGTATGTTATTGAAATGCTTGGTATGTGTGGGATCTGACCATCTAGTTGTTTATCTTTAGTAGCCTCTCTTACCGGGAAATGTCTCCTAGTGTTTCCACCGAGCCATGGTAGCTTGCTACTGCTCCGGAACACTTAGGCTGGCCGGCATGTGTCCTTCTTCGTTCCTGTGTCTGTCCCTTCGGGGAAATGTCACGCGATGAATACCGGAGTCCTGTTAGCCCGCTACAGCCCGGTTCACCGGAGTCCTGCTAGCCCAGTGCTACAGCCTGGATTCACTCGCTGATGACCGACACGTTCGATGCTGGGTCATGGATGCCTGTCCCGGTAGGTCTGTGCCACTTTGGGTTTACGACTAGCCATGTCAGCCCGGACTCCTTATCATATGGATGCTAGCGACACTGTCATATACGTGTGCCAAAAGGCGCAAACGGCCCCAGGCAAAGGTAATGCGACACCCGTGGGAACACCGTGCGTGAGGCCGCAAAGTGATATGAGGTGTTACATGCTAGATTGATGTGGCATTGAGTCGGGGTCCTGACAGCGTTGGTATCAGAGCTTGACTGCCTATAGGATTACCAAGCCAAACTGGTCGAAGTTGAGTCTAGAAATTCTTTAGTTATATAAGGGAATTGATTGTGGGATGGAACGTAAGGCTCTTTTACTCCTTATACCTCATGGCCTTCTGATCTGAGTCATCATCCTCTCTCCTACGGGGATTAAGAACTAGGCTATCTCTTCTTTCTATTAGGATCACGTGTTACTAAGCAGTGGACTTATAAGATTGTTGGATTTAAGTCTCAGTTCAGTTCCTACTACTTCCGTATGTTAATTGTTGATCTCGAAACCTTGATATTGTGCTTCTGTGTGGTTATGCCACCATTTTTTTGAATGTCTCAAATCTTTTCTGAGCATTTACAGCCGTTATGCTGTCCGAGTCATCCCAGGTTTCCAAAGAGTCTGACGCATTTGCAAAATCCTTTTCCTCTGGTTTCAATGTCTTTTAGGCCAGATTAACCACACTAATCAGTGAGTTGAGGTACTCCGTTACCTTGACATATATGTTGGAGATATTATTATGACCCTAGGTGTCTCAGGGGATCATCTAGTGGTCTAGCCATGATTTGTGTCCTAGTGTGATGATTCTGGCCTTTGTTCTCGAAAGCATCCCGTGATGCTACTTAGTAATAGGTATTCTATTCCTGGGTTCTTGAACCCGAGATTCACTCTACTTACTTCATGTTGATAGTAATTGCTAGCGCCTTTAGGATATTAGTAACCTTTGCGATAGTCCTTGAAGTCCGTGGTATCTTCTTCTTCCAGATACCATGAACTACTTATGGCAGAAGTTCCTCGTTGAACTGAAATATCACAACAGTATTATTTTTGATGAGTTCTCCATTATATATTGTGGCTCTGCCAGTTCTACCTTTCCGCATGGGTTATCCGGAAGAAATATGTTGAACTTGGTTCGACATACTAATCTATGCATCCACAACTCAGAAAATTATATGTTCCTTTGAGTTGTTCTCTTTAGTTGCATTCTGACCTTCGTCTATCAATTGATAGTCAAGAGTATGCGTGTGTTCGTTTATCGATGCCTATTACTCTTGTGGTCCGTCAAGCCATTCTGTCCTGAATGACTTGGAGAAACAAACTCCAGTAC
>NW_021260062.1:3429-4321 GCF_002162155.2 Triticum dicoccoides | reverse complement strand
TCTCAACTTCCTCGGTTATGCTATAACTTCTCAACAGTGGATTCACTCTCTATTGTTGGGTTCTCCCCAGTTACCAGAATCATTCCCATCGTTTGCATTTTGTTCCCAGCTTGCACCGCCAATGTGCCATTCTACCATGGGTTTCTTCCATTTCCGGTGATAAGCAAATTCATCCATTGCGTTGTCTTCAACAAGGTAATCCACATCATCCAAGTCCGAGTATGCCATTCTACCGACCCCCTCCAAACGATCGTTGTGAATTGCCTTAGGCTGGTATAAAGGTTTTCAATGATCCTTGAATCAAAGGTAATTCTTTTTGCCACTTAAGGGGATATATCTACGAGTCACCATCCCTAAGATGCCTCGTTGTGGTATCATGGCAATCCAACTCCTCGCTACGTTGACAACCGTTCACCACCCTCTTAAGTGTGGAATCGTTGTCTACCTAGTGAACCTTCATCATCTGTTCCACTCCATTCCTCTAGAGGTGTGCTTCGTGTCTCAGCTCGAGAGATGTTGTTATGTCTCATTCCGTGAGTTGTTCGATCTTCGAGAAGATCGACCCTTCTAGAGTCTCCCTCTTTCCCCCATGTCATGTTGACAGGATTTCTTAGAGCAAGACGACAAGACAAAGATGGTGTTCAAATCAACGTTCATTTGAAGTGCACCCTGGATCGTGAAGTTTGTGCTAGGTCGCGTTCCCCCTCCACCTTACCCTACGCTTGAATCTCGAGACGAGATTCTTGTTCAGTGGGGGTGAGTTGTCACATCCCTAGCTTTACCTTGGCCTTGTACTAGCTTGGTTGTTGCATCATGTTTAAATTCAAATGAAATTTGAATTGGGGAATTTTCAAAGCCTCAGAATCCTTTTAAAAATGATCAAGATAAAATC
>NW_021260062.1:0-1334 GCF_002162155.2 Triticum dicoccoides | reverse complement strand
AAAAATGCCTAAAACTTCCAAAATTCATAGAAAATTAACTGTAACTCCAAATTAAATAATTTATATATGAAAAATTATCAGAAAAATTCAAGGAATCCATCTGTACCATTTTCATGCATGTTAGAACAACTTATCACTACTGTTTAGAGCAAATGAAGTGAATGACATTTAAATAACCACATATGGAGTTTGAATTTGAATCTTGGATTCAAACCAACTTCATTTAATCTGGTTTTAGGTGCATTAGCCCAAAACACATTCATATTGCCATGTCATAGCATGCATCATATTGTGCATTGCATTGATCGTGTTTTTCTGTATTTGCCGGTAATTGTCCCCTCTCGATAGACGTGTACCGATGATGTGATCGTTGACACTGATGAAGACTCAATATTATCTTCAGAAGTGCCAGGCAAGCAAAACCCCCTTGTTCATTCCGATACAATCCTACTCTCTCGCTCCTGCTCTCTTTTAATGCATTAGGACAACACCGATTCATCTGTTACTTGCTGCGGTAGCTGAACCCCTTTATCCTCTGCATGACCTGTCATTGCCACAGTAAATAGATGAAACCCACTAGCATGAGTAGGAGTTGTTTGAGCCCTGTTGTGCCTACTCATTCATGCTTGTTTGTCATGCCTGCTACTGCTTAGAGTTGTGACAGGTCTGATTCATCCGGGATGAATCAGAGGTGTGTGAACATGTCCTACTGTGTGTGAGCTAAGTGTGTGAACACGATTTGGTAAAGGTAGCGGTGAGAGGCCATGTAGGAGTACATGGTGGGTTGTCTCATTGCAGCCATCCTCAGGAACTGAGTTCTGTGTTTGTGATCCATGATTCAGCTACTACCATACATTGGGCCTTGAAATATGACCCCGCTCGACTTCTTACTCACCCTCGTCCTCTGTCCAGGAGTTGCAAGTAGTTTCTGGTGTTTGTAGTATGCTGGAGGCCGTGGACAGCGCTGACCGTAGGGGTGGGCTGTGATGCGGTAGGCACGTGGCCGGGTATACCGGGCGCCCGTTTGGTGTCACGGAACCCTGTTCACATCGTTTGGGGCTGTGAGCGAAACTCCGGCCGGATCTCCTCATGGATGGAACCCGAATAGGCGATAAACCTGGACTAGAGACTTAGGTGTTTAGGTAGGTCGTGGTCTACACCCACGTCGGTTTTCGCTTGAAGTCTGCCGAGCACATGTCGTGTGCAGACGCTAAGTGGTGGAAACATGTATGAAGAAGTACACCCCTGCAGGGTTAACATCATCTATTCGAATAGCCGTGTCCGCGGTAAAGGACTTCTGGGTTGCTTATATCAGTTCATAGACAAGTGAAAGT
>NW_021260061.1:0-1246 GCF_002162155.2 Triticum dicoccoides | reverse complement strand
GAGCCCAAATATAAATCTTGGAGTTGATAACACATATGCAAGATTGTATTCTTTTTTCTTGAATTCGCATAGCATGCATATCTTGAATTATAGAGAGAAAAGGGTACAAGAACCCTCCACTGAGGGTGTTACAACACACCCACACCACCGTACACAATCCTTAATCTATGTCTCGTCCATCACCCACATGTGTATCCGCCCAAAAAATCGCTCCATGTCAGTCCTTATGAGGCATGCCCTCCTCCAAGCTCTACCTTCACTACTAGGAAAAGGGCTATAGATGGAAATGACACTAATGGCGCACCAGACTTGTGGTGCGCCATTAGTATATACTAATGGCGCACCGCCTTCTGATGCGCCATTAGTGTTGAAACTACTAATGGCGCACCCTGCCGACGGTGCGCCATTAGTACCAATTTTTTTTTGAACTAGTGCGCCTGTCCAAACATACTAATGGCCCATCCACTGGTGGTGTGCCATTACTAGTTGTAACTAGTAATGGCGCACCAGCCAGAAGGTGCGCCACTAATGTTATTTTTTTATTATTGTTTTTATTCCTTTTTTTGCAAAAGTACTAATGGCGCACCACCAGGGGGTGCGCCATTAGTAACCTAGATTACTAATGGCGCATTTGTTGCTGGTGCGCCATTAGTAAGTGGGCAGCAACAAGATATTTTGGACATCCTCTCCTCCCACACTCACTTTCTCCCCACTTCATTCTCTCCACCGCCTCCTCCTTGTCTCGGGTGCCTCCTCTTTTTCACCTCATTTCCACCATAGATTCATTCAAATTAAGTGGTTAAGTTACCTTGTTTTGCTAGGTAAGTAAGGGGGGAAGCTATATTTATGTTGTTCTCCCTACAACGATGTGCACATGCACTTTTTATGGCCTAGCTAGATCTATGTATGTTCGTGGTGTTGCATATGTTTGTGGTGTTGCATATGTGTTTGTGTTTGGAGGTGTACCGGTATTTGAAATGCGATAGTTGCCAATATTTTGCCGGAATGTTGATTCATTTCCGTTTCGGCGAGAATTTTGGCATTAAGCATTCTTTTTGGTCCTATTTTTAGGGAAAGTCATGCCAAATTTTTTCTTGGTTCTAAAATATCGTTTTGCTCTACCCCGCAGGCGACCATGGTCCGCACGATGACCGAAGGCATCGTGAATAGGTTTTTGAGGTCCGCGAAGGCCGAGATGCTTCAAAAGAACGAGACGGAGATAAGATGTCCGTGTCGAAGATGCAAG
>NW_021260060.1:0-980 GCF_002162155.2 Triticum dicoccoides | reverse complement strand
CCATATATAAATCTTTACCTCCAGACCATTCCGGAACTCCTCGTGACGTCCGGGATCTCATCCGGGACTCCGAACAACATTCGGTAACCACATACAAGCTTCCTTTATAACCCTAGCGTCATCGAACCTTAAGTGTGTAGACCCTACGGGTTCGGGAGACATGCAGACATGACCGAGACGTTCTCCGGTCAATAACCAACAGCGGGATCTGGATACCCATGTTGGCTCCCACATGTTCCACGATGATCTCATCGGATGAACCACGATGTCAAGGACTCAATCGATCCCGTATACAATTCCCTTTGTCTAGCGGTATGGTACTTGCCCGAGATTCGATCGTCGGTATACCGATACCTTGTTCAATCTCGTTACCGGCAAGTCTCTTTACTCGTTCCGTAACACATCATCCCGTGATCAACTCCTTGGTCACATTGCACATATGATGATGTCCTACCGAGTGGGCCCAGAGATACCTCTCCGTTTACACGGAGTGACAAATCCCAGTCTCGATCCGCATAAAACAATAGATACTTTCGGAGATACCTGTAGTGCACCTTTATAGTCACCCAGTTACGTTGTGACGTTTGATACACTCAAAGCACTCCTACGGTATCCATGAGTTACACGATCTCATGGTCAAAGGAAGAGATACTTGACATTGGCAAAGCTCTAGCAAACGAACTACACGATCCTTGTGCTATGCTTAGGATTGGGTCTTGTCCATCACATCATTCTCCTAATGATGTGATCCCGTTATCAACGACATCCAATGTCCATAGCCAGGAAACCATGACTATCTGTTGATCACAACGAGCTAGTCAACTAGAGGCTCACTAGGGACATATTGTGGTCTATGTATTCACACGTGTATTACGATTTCCGGATAATACAGTTATAGCATGAATAAAAGACAATTATCATGAACAAGGAAATACAATAATAACACTTTTATTATTGCCTCTAGGGCATATTTCCAACAG
>NW_021260059.1:0-1397 GCF_002162155.2 Triticum dicoccoides | reverse complement strand
GACTCCATTGCTCAAGTTACCTTGGACATGATTGCTTGCTTCCACCTCTTGAAAACACTTTTTCCCTTTGAATTTTGTTAAGAATCCTCTTAGCAAGATTAAAAACCCATATGTTTCATATAGTTACCAATTTGTGAAATGAAGAGGAGTGCTTCTCTGCTCTTTCAACAAAATGAGTTCTCAGGTACTTAGTGCAAGGGCAAGCTTTCACTTGTCATAACTGTTGACCATTGGCTTTGTGTATGATCTTCCTTCGTGATGCATGGCCTCTGCGGATTTACTAGGTGCTGCCGCACAATTCAGTGGCTAATAAACGACTAGAATACCAGCAAGCTCACGTGTTGAGGCCACGAGCGACCACAAGGAATGTGTGTCATGGTCAATCTAGTTTATTGTATTCTCTATGTGTGCTACCATTTGTATCTGACATGATTGACGCATCCGCCCTTCAACGTTGGCGATAATCACGGAGGTGACTTTAGCTTGACCATAAGAGAAACGAACTTCTCTGCGATGTGTAAAAAAAGCTTGCAGCGCCTAGATCCTCACGGTCTCAGTGGCGTGGCAAACAACATCGATCTGGAGTTCTGCTTGTGTGTAAGAAGGGGCTAATTTTTTTTAAATAATACATTTTTTATTATTTTGCAAAAATATTACGCCCGTTTAAAAATTTACAAAAATAATACAGCATCGGCCCGCAGCAGGCCGACTGGATCTAGTCGGCCCACAGCAGGCCGACTGGAGGCCTATCAGCTTGCTGCTGGCCGATAGACCTGTCGGCCACAAGTTCAGGTCTAGTCGGCCTGCTGTGGGCCGATAGGCCTGCTGTTAGCCGATAGGCCTGCTCTAGGCCGACTAATGCATGCACCATTTTTGCCCTGTATTTTCGCGCAACCCTTTCCCCTCAATATTTTCCCGCCACCCGTTTTCCGCCATATATTCCCACCAACCCTTCCCCCTCAATATTTTCCCGCCAATTTTTTCCAGCCACCCGTTTTGCTCCACCCGTTTCCCACCATATGTTCCCCCCAACCCTTTCCTGCCATACCGCAGTCGTTCTTTCTCGCCAATTTCTCCTCTCTACCTATAAAACCCCCTTCAGGCGGAGGTGGATAAGCATTCCAGTGTAGTGTAGTTGAGATGTCCCATTATCCTTTCGATCGTAGTTTTCACCCTGGGATGAGGAGGACTCTTCTGAGGCTAGCTATCGATTTCAGGATGGACAATAGGATAGTTCCATGGGACGAACTCACCGGTAGTGACACCATAATGAATGAGTTGGCTCACGAATTACGTAGATCTGGGTGGCCTGAAAGGACCTATGAGGAGGTATGTAAAGAACTTCTTAGGTTGCATGAAAGGTGGAAGAAGGTAGTGGTGCCGAAGAGTGAAACTTT
>NW_021260058.1:0-1485 GCF_002162155.2 Triticum dicoccoides | reverse complement strand
GTTAGCTCCAAAATAACTTATGTTAGCACAAAATGATCAAGTTTACATAATAAGCTTATAGTCTTCTTCTTATTCTTCTTCTTTTCCAAAACTCTTCTTATTCTTCTTCTAGTGTTCTTCTTCTTCTAGTATTCTTCTAGTCTTCTTCTTTTTCTTCTTCTAACTTCTTGTTTATCATTTTGCAGATTTGATTTAATTGACGGAAGCTTGCATGGATGGAGTGCTTCTTTTCCACTTGTGTTTTTATTTTGTATCAATGTGAAACTTTTGTGAATTGATGGATAACGGTGTTGGATGAACAATGTGAAACTTTTGTAATATGTAACGACGGAACTATGTGTTGGCTATGTATGTATATATGATGAAACTTGTGTGTTGGATATGATTGTTATATGGATGCTTGTTGTATATATATGTGTTGAATATCTCATATGTGAAATAGTGACATGAGATTAAGAAAAAACAAAAAAAATTTAAAAAATTGTTACTAATGGCGCACTACCATGTGGTGCGCTACAAGTATGGCAGATAATAGTGGCGCACTGTGGGCAATACTTATGGCGCACTACGTGGTGCGCCATTAGAATACCAGATTCTAATGGCGCACCAGTGGTGCGCCATTACTAAAAAATACTAGTGGCGTGATACTAATGGCGCATTACCAGTGCGCCATTAGTAGGCCTTTTCCTAGTAGTGTGGCCTTCTTGGCAGCGCCGGTGTCGTTGGATCCCAGGACGGCAAGCATAGCCTTGCCTTTGCGCTTTCTGTTACGGCGCCGACCCTTCTTCGTCGGGGCGGCGGTATCATCGTCTGTGGAGTCGGTTTCCGTGCTGCGTCTTCGCCGGGGTACTCCCTCCCCTCTTCAGCTCGAGCGCACCTAACGGCCAGAACATAAAGTTCGGCCACATCTTTGACCTTGTTCATCACCAGCACTTCACGCATCTTGCGGTTGCGCCCATTCTGATGGAATGCGTTGATCAAGGGGGCGGGGTGAACGTCCGGGATGTTGTACTGCACCCGACTGAACCTCTGGATGTACTTGCATAGGTTTTCCCCTTCTTTCTGGGGGATGATATGCAGATCGCTCGCCTGGCAATGAGCTTGATGGACTCCAGCGAAGGCGCCAACAAACTCATGACACAGGTCCGACCAAGAAGAAATGGAATCCACTGCAAGTGCATCAACCATGCCATGACATTGGGCTTAAGTGCCAACTGGAAGTAATTGGCAAGCACCTTGTCGTCACGGGCTCCAGCAGCTTGCATCACAATGGTGTAGATGCTGAGGAACTATGACGTGTGAGTCTTGCCGTTGTACTTCTCGCCAACGTCGGGCTAGAACATGCGGCGGGAGGGCCACTGAAACTGCCGCAGCTCACGGGTAAAGGCTGGGCAACCCACCTCGTAAGGTAGGCCACTGTAGCCTCTAGGTGTCGGGTGGTCCATAGTGGGCCCATCCTGCCTATCTGACTGGTGGCGTGCATCA
>NW_021260057.1:0-1030 GCF_002162155.2 Triticum dicoccoides | reverse complement strand
TGGTCAATAACCTCTCGGAGTTGGTTTAGCGATTGCTAAGGCGCGACGTCCACGCACGTTCGTAGTCGGATCGTCAAAGTCGACTGCCACCAAAGCGATATCCATCATCTCATCGAAAGACGGGACACCTTTGCCTCTATCAAGTGGTATCAGATTTCCAGGTTGCTCGGTGAGATTTTACAGTATTTCGTAGTTTAGATCGAGTCTGTTCTTCATACCTACAGTCCACGAAAAAGCCACAAAAAAAATTAGGGTTAGTTCATCATATCCGAACCAATCTGAGCCTTTGCATAATCTTTTTAGGGTTTTGCTTTGTTGAATTTGCGGTTGCATCGTCGTGTCTAGTTGCTGGTCTTAGAGTCTAGTCTTTTAGAGTTTTGAGTTCTGGTCATAAGTTGTCACGCCGCCGCCGCACCATCATCATCGCCCCTGCCATCTACCACCACCGCTCCGAATCCGTATCCATATACCACCACCAATCCGTGTCCATATACCACCATCGATCCATATCCATATACTACCACCGCTACCACCACCGCTGCCATATACCACCACCATATATCCACCACCAATCTGAGTTCCTTGCTTATTAGGGTTGTTTTCGAGATCCATCTAGTTTCCGATTCGTGTTTCCTTGCCGGAGTAGGTTTCGGAAAAAAAAGTCGGGTAGCCACGCTCCGTTTTGATGAGGACATCAATACAATTGTTACACCCACAGCCCCTGCTGCTATACATACTGGACCAATTACTAGAGCTCGTGCACGCCAACTAAATTACCAGGTACTTTCGTTTCTTGGTAATGATTCTAATGTTCATGAGAATATGATGCTGCCTAAATTGGATACATTTGTTTTGCTTACAAATGAAGGGCCTAGCTTGGAGAAGGATGAACATTGGAGCAAGAACAAGAATGGAGTTACAAGTGATGATTTCAGGACTTTGAAGCCACCATAATGGGTGCATGAAGCCTTGGACGAAATATACAAGATGCCACTTCATAAATTTCGTCCCGAGGCTATTTTAGGTGCTG
>NW_021260056.1:0-1314 GCF_002162155.2 Triticum dicoccoides | reverse complement strand
TCATGATGAAGTCGACATCCTTTCTTCGGGATCTTCATCGTACTTACGAATAGGTAACGGGGCAGATCGACAACGATAGAATGCTATAAGGGTAATAATCTGGGATTAATCCATGAATGAGTATATGAGTACCTCTCGAGTTGAATAAATAAAACACATCGAGAGTGAGGTTCGAAGGTACAATAAGAGGTTCCAAGCAGATAGATAGTTGCTCGAAGTTCGAACCAGAGTGAGAAAGGGGTTCAGAGCAGCGAGAGTAAGTATAGCGTCTGATACCAGAATAGAGCACTAGGAAGGTGGCCCATGAGTTAAATACAAAGCCAAGCATGGGAATAACCATTAGAAACAGGATTTTACAGGTGAGTCAGGTTTCGATCCTGTGGAACTGTGGGTTATGGGCCCACCATGTGGGTTAAAAGTAGGAAGAGGGGTGACGTCTTGCACGATCATGTAAGCAAGGCATGTTAGAGGGTGGCCTGTCGATTATGTCGGCAACAACGTCGGTACCAAGGGCGAGGGACGAAGAGAACCATTTTCCTGCTCGTCGAAACGAGGCGGACCAATAGGCAAAGTTCTCGTCCATCAGTGGCTACCGGAATGTCATCAACAATAGCAACAAGGTCTTACTGACAGAGTTGTACACCAAGGTGTTTGCACAAGCAGGGAATTATTACTGCTTATATCATATAGATCATAGAAAGGGTTTAAACAAACCAATGGAAAGGGAAAGTGTCTATCCTATTTAATTAGAACAATGGAAAGAGAATTGTGTTTAAACACATATTTCAACATATTTCAAGGGTATATCCTTCCCAAGGACAAGCTGAGTATGATATCCATGACAGGATATTACGTAGAAAACTCTTTAGATAGGGGAGAGAGATTTTCATGACATTATCCATACAACGGTGTTTGGATAATAGAGCAGGAAGCATCTAGCATTGGGCTACAAATGTTCTTGTTGAAATTCAGAGTACCATAGACATGCTTCGAGATAGCATTGACATGGTCATCCTATGAAGATCAGACTTTGGAAACACAAAGGATCCAACAGGAATAACTTGAAGAATAAGTCTTACAATTTCCTCATGGAAGAATGGTTAACCTTGTTAAAAAGGTAACTATAATGATAGGTCCTCCAGCCGGGGGGGGGGGGTGCTAGGCATGACATCAAGTTACCAGGTCATCAAAGGGCCAACATCATAACTCTTGGAAAATTGTCCCAACCATCATATCTGACCGAGATTCAGATCCGATTGGTGTCATGATACCTCAGACTCAGGATGTCCGAGAAGAAAAGGTGCAACACAAATA
>NW_021260055.1:0-1272 GCF_002162155.2 Triticum dicoccoides | reverse complement strand
GGCATTGCTACCCCCCAGGGCCCCCGTCCTGCCTAACCCTGGAGCGGTTGACCACACGATCTAGCCCTTTGACTTCCCACGGACGGGCTTTGACCAGTGGACCTCTCCACCCGGTTGTGTCAGGTCGGCCCATAGGGACACCCGGGAGCAACATCCGGGCCAAACCCATAGCTAAATCCACTCCGTGTAGACCCGACGCGGCAGTTTCCCCCCTCCAGGTGTTGGCGGCGGCGCCGTCCGTGAGGGGGCCCACGCCCCGGGGACGCGTGCCGCCTCTTCGGACATGCCACAACACCACCGCGCATGTATGAGGGCCCGGTACTGTGACGCCCGGATAATCAAGCTACAGTAATCCCCTACTAATGATGACACGTCACCCCTTTCACTGTAGTTAATCTCGGGTTAATTCGAAACCGTTTCAAATTTAAATCCTAAATCAATCTAACGACAAAAGTTTTCAAAAATATTAAACTAAAATGTTCGGGCTGTGCCAAAAGTGGCATAGGTAATTATAGTGCAGTAAACACATTTTTATAAATTGCCTAAATACTTTTAAATGAACTAAAACGGAAAACAAATGAAAAAAAGGAAAAGAAACCCCCTAGGGGCTCCGGCCCAGCAGGCCACCGGCCCAACTGGGCCACGACCTGCCAGGCCGGCCCAGCTCCCCCTTGGCCCAGCCGGCCACCCCACTTAATCCCCTCGGTCCACTGACCGAAACCCTAACCCCCACTGCTCCCCCGATCCCCCCACTCGCCTCTCCCTCTCCCCCTCCTCCCGATCCCATCTGGATCGAGGAGGGGCTCAACCTCGATGCGCCGACGGCGACCACGCACCGCCCCGCCGCTGCACAACCACCTCGACGCCGGAGCCTCGCCAGCCTACTTCCTCGTCCCCGACCTGGACGCGTCAACCCCGACCCCGTCGCCGCCGCCCGGAGCTTCTCCGCCGGACCTCCCTCACCGGACTGCCGCCGCCTCGCCATATCTTCCTCGTGGGACCTTCCCTAACTCCGTCGAGCACACTGCCCCGTTCCCTACTCCCCCTTGTGAGCCCCGACCTCTCCTCTCTCCCCCTCGCTCACTCACCGCGCCGCCTGCGCTCCGGCACGCCGGCGCCTCGCCGGCGCCCGCACACGCTCACCGTGCCCCGCGCGCCCTCTGCGCCGAGCCCCCCGCGCCCGAGTCATCCTCGCCGTGCGCGGCCTCCCTGCTGCAGCCCTGCCGCGCGCTCATGCGCGCCCGCCCACACGGGGCCGTGCTCGCCGCCGCT
>NW_021260054.1:0-1558 GCF_002162155.2 Triticum dicoccoides | reverse complement strand
TTCCACCAATCCTCATTTCAAATTTAAATGAAATTTAAATATGATGCACAAATAGCTAGCTAGTCTAAGTCATACCAGACTAGGGATGTGACAACTCGCCCCCACTTGACAGAATCTCGTCTCGAGATTCAGGGGTCGACGGAAAGAAAGCGGGGTACTCCAGTCGAAGACGATCTTCTCGCTCCCAAGTAGCCTCTCTCTCGGAATGATGAGACCACTGAACTTTGAGAAACTTGATGTTCTGACGTCGGGTAACACGCTCTGCTTGATCAAGAATGCGAACCGGGTACTCTCGATATGTGAGGTTATCTTGGAGATCAAGCGTTTCGTGGTCCACTCCACGAATAGGATCCGAGAAGCAACGCCTGAGTTGAGAGACGTGGAAGACATCATGAACTCGAGAAAGATGTGGGGGTAGTTCCAACTGGTAGGCAACCTCTCCTCGTTTAGCGAGAATGCGAAAGGGACCAATGTAACGAGGAGCCAACTTGCCCTTGATACCGAAACGATGGGTACCCTTCAAAGGAGTAACCCGAAGGTAAGCTTGGTCGCCAATTTCATAAGTCATAACCTTATGATGACGATCATACTGGCTTTTCTGACGAGACTGGGCTGTTTTCAAATTCTCACGGATGATGCGAACTTGCTCTTCTGCCTCCTGGATCATATCCGGTCCAAAGAATTGTCTTTCACCGGTTTCTGACCAGTTCAAAGGTGTTCGACATCTTCGTCCATAGAGAACCTCAAAAGGAGCTTGCTTGAGCCTGGATTGGTAACTATTGTTATAGGCAAACTCGGCGAAAGGAAGACATTTCTCCCAATCCATACCGAATGAGATAACGCAAGCTCTGAGCATGTCTTCGAGAATTTGATTGACCCGTTCCACCTGACCACTCGACTGAGGGTGGAAAGCGGTACTGAAGGAAAGATGGGTTCCCATGGCAGTTTGGAAGCTCTCCCAGAAGTGAGAAGTGAAAAGACTGCCACGGTCTGAATTGATCTCTAGTGGAACACCATGAAGTGACACTATTCGAGAAATATATAAGTCAGCAAGCTGACTAGCAGTGATACTCTCTCGAACAGGGAGGAAGTGAGCCACTTTGGAAAGACGATCAACGACTACGAAGATAGCGTTATTCCCTCTTTTGGTCCTGGGAAAGCCGGTGATGAAGTCCATACCAACTTTATCCCATTTCCATTCAGGAATAGCTAAAGGCTGAAGGGTGCCAGCAGGTCTTTGATGCTCTGCCTTAACGCGACGACAAACGTCACATTTAGCAATGAACTCAGCGATTTCTCTCTTCATCCTAGTCCACCAGAACCTCTGGCGTAGGTCCTGATACATCTTAGAGCTACCGGGATGAATTGTGAGAGGAGATTCATGCGCCTCCTTAAGAATCAACTGCCGAAGATGTTGCTTCTTGGGAACCACCAAGCGATTCTCAAAGAAAACAACACCGCGATCATCCATAGAGAAACATCCACCAACTCCCTTCTTAATGTTCCTCTTGATCCGGGTAATCCCCGTATCATGTTTCTGGGCTTCGATGATAAGATC
>NW_021260053.1:0-756 GCF_002162155.2 Triticum dicoccoides | reverse complement strand
GAGAGAGAGGTGTAGAGGGGGGGGGGGTCCAAACACCTTACAAACCCCACTGGGGGACTAAGAACCAAAGAATCTACAGCAAGGCAGCAAAACACTGCACCCATGATTCTAAGATAGTTTTACAGATAGTGCGGGAGCATCTTCATCTCCAGAGGGAGACATCGGCAGCTATAGAGTGTAGATTCACTCATTTTGCTTTGTATGTAGTCCATAATGGAATCTCTAAACAAACATATATTTAGGAACAGAAGGAGTACTATTTGCAAGCCATTATTAGCATATAACAAATCAGATGGAATTTCGCAAAAAAAAGTTCAAAAATAAGATGGTACAAAATCAGCCTACCTATTTTTAACTTCCTATATTATGTTTGAATGATTTTCCTATACTATGAGAAAGGAGGATGAGCCTTGTTTGTTGATTGCTACTTATGATTCCCTACTGAAAATGATGAAATAGATCTTCCTTACTAGTAAGATGTGTTCGTGTTTTGTATAAATTTCTCTCTTTAGTTTCTGCTTATAGAGGATCGAAGAATAGAAATACTGATTATGGTTTATGTGCTTATTTCTCTGGTTATTGTAGATGATGTGTCCTTAGTTTGACAGGCGTTGAAGAGTTCAGGCAATTTCTAACCAATTTGTGTGAGTCACTCCTATATATACCAGCAAGGATTTCTAAAACAGTTTTCCTAATTCACATCTAGATTTTTTTAAGGATGTCACATCCAAGCTCCCACAAATAACCAAAAAAAAA
>NW_021260052.1:0-1028 GCF_002162155.2 Triticum dicoccoides | reverse complement strand
CCGAGTGGTAAGCCAGCCTTCCACTCGGAGGCTTAGCTGCAGCCGCGTGCTCGCCTAAGTTATAAAAATCCTACCGAGTGGAGAGCAACCCTCCCACTCGGGGGCTTAGCTGCAGTCCAAGCACTCGCCTAAGTTGTGAAAATCCTACCGAGTGAAGAGCAACCCTCTCACTCGGGGGCTTAGCTGCAGCCTCGTGCTCGCCTAAGTTATCAAAATCCTACCGAGTGGTAAGCCAGCCTTCCACTCGGAGGCTTAGCTGCAGCCGCGTGCTCGCCTAAGTTATAAAAATCCTACCGAGTGGAGAGCAACCCTCCCACTCGGGGGCTTAGCTGCAGTCCAAGCACTCGCCTAAGTTGTGAAAATCCTACCGAGTGAAGAGCAACCCTCTCACTCGGGGGCTTAGCTGCAGCCCTGTGCTCGCCTAAGTTACAAAAATCCTACCGAGTGAAGAGCAACCCTCTCACTCGGGGGCTTAGCTGCAGCCCAGTGCTCGTCTAAGTGGACTAAAGAATAAGTCGATTGCAGCACAGGCACCTTGCTTTGAACCTGCAAAAGACATTCCGAGCCGAAGGCAATCGTATTCAAGCACCAAGTCCAAGTTTGAATCGACATCTAAAGGAACCGAAAGTGCTCAGGCGTCAAGCCTGTTAAGGTTTGTCGGTTACAATTTCACTCGGCATACCGAGGCAAATTTAAAGCGTCGAGCCAGAAGAAGTTTTTTACCCCTCCTGTGGAGGGCTGGAAGGTGCAACAAATTCATCAAGGTCAATCCCGTCGGCGATCCGAGTGGCAGCTGCAAGGAAAGTTTCCATAAAGGATCTGAAGTCGTGCTTCTTGGTATTGGCCACCCGAAGGGCCGCCAGCTTCTCTTCTCGCGCATCTTTGCAGTGGACTCGGGCCAGACACAGAGCGACATCTGCACCACACCGAGCCGAGGACTTCTTCCACTCCTGCACTCGACCAGGGATCGTGTTCAAGCGGGCCATCAGCGACTCAAGGTCATTCTGAAGTGTCTCCTCAGGCCAGAG
>NW_021260051.1:0-1042 GCF_002162155.2 Triticum dicoccoides | reverse complement strand
GTGTCAAGGGTCCGGTAACACAACTTACTACCATGATGAACGGTGATGGAGGATGCAGATGCAAAGAAAGATAACACTTTCTCAGATTTCACCTTAGCGAGGCCAAGGAAACAAAATCTGGATGATCGACCGAGAGACATTTAGCACTCCGCTTCTAATGTTCTCCTTGATGTGCTAGTGTATCCCATTCATAGATATGGTTTGATAACTAGAACATCAAGTAAAAGGTCGGACTTCGGGAGCAATAGAATCCATAAGGAACAGTTACGGAGGTAAATCCTATGAAGTCCTTATGGGGAGGTGGCCAACTTCTTCAATCAAGATACTACAATAATAGGTCTTTCGGCTGGGTGGTGCTGGCCACGACATCCACTTTACCAGTTATCGAGGAACCAATATTATAGTTCTTGGGGAAATGTTCCAACCATCATATCTGCCTGAGATTCAGATCTGGTTGGTGTCAGGATATTCCAGACCCATCGAGTCTAGGAAGAAAAATGAAAGTTTGCAACACAAATCGACGAGATGACGTTGCGGGATTCTCGGGAGATGAACTACGATAGCAAGCTCCAAAACATGAGCTGGTTCTGCTACAAACATGTGAACACGTTGTCCCAGACAAGCATGACCACGTGGTAGTATTATAATAAAACACTACCGAGTTCAGGAGGGGGAACCATCAACGAGGGTATCGAAGTTCTTTCATAAGTCCGGATTAGCTCTTATGAAGGAACTCCTTCTCCTTGAACAAATCAATCAGTGGCTTGGTGTGCTAGGGATACATATAGATTGAAGGTTGCAAGTCTTCAAACCACAGCATTCTTCGCACGTGTGCATGACTGATTTGGAATGATTCCAAAGAAAGCAACATTGACTTTCTCGAATCCACGGCGGCAACTTGCATCAGATGCACATGAATTAAAGGAAGTCACTACCTTCATCCAAACATATGCTTCATGAGCTAGCATGAACAAATGCTTTCAAAAGTTTCCAACACTAGCTTAATGTTCAGCAAAATTATGAAGAAGACAAGGATGTTGTC
>NW_021260050.1:0-1017 GCF_002162155.2 Triticum dicoccoides | reverse complement strand
GAGTGCTATGGATGGCGTTCTCGTAGGGAGACGGGAGCGGATCCATAGTGGTGTATTGATATGGTGAATATGTGGACTCGTGTGCGCCACCTCAAAAGAGTCGCTTGCAGTCGTAGTTTAGGATAGCCACCGAGTCAAAGCTGGCTTGCTGCAGTTAAACCCCACCATCCCCTTGTTGAAAATGATGCATATGTAGTTAGTTCTGATGTAAGTCTTGCTGGGTACATTTGTACTCACGTTTGCCTATTTTATGTTTTTGCAGAGAGACTTCAGTCTCACTAGTAGTTCCACGTGGACTTCGACGTTTAGCTTGTTACCTCAGCTACGATCTTGTGCCCTCGGCAGGATCTGGTAGATAGTCAGGCTTCTCAGCCTTTTTCATTTATAGATGTCTGTACCCAGACATGATAGCTTCCGCTTGTGTTTTGACTTGTATGCTCTGAGTGTTGGGTCGTGAGACCCCTGTTTGTAATATCTCGCTCCTTGGAGCCTAATGAGTAAAATACTTGAGTCGTAGAGTCATGTTGTGATGCCATGTTGTATTTGCACATATCGAGCATATTGTGTGTATGTTATTGAAATGCTTGGTATGTGTGGGATCTAACCATCTAGTTGTTTATCTTTAGTAGCCTCTCTTACGGGGAAATGTCTCCTAGTGTTTCCACCGAGCCATGGTAGCTTGCTACTGCTCCGGAACACTTAGGCTGGCCGGCATGTGTCCTTCTTCGTTCCTGTGTCTGTCCCTTCGGGGAAATGTCACGCGATGAATACCGGAGTCCTGTTAGCCCGCTACAGCCCGGTTCACCGGAGTCCTGCTAGCCCAGTGCTACAGCCTGGATTCACTCGCTGATGACCGACACGTTCGATGCTGGGTCATGGATGCCTGTCCCTGTAAGTCTATGCCACTTTGGGTTTACGACTAGTCATGTCAGCCCGGACTCTTTATCATATGGATGCTAGCGACATCATCATATACGTGAGCCAAAAGGCGCAAACGGTCCCGGGCAAAGGTAAGGC
>NW_021260049.1:0-1074 GCF_002162155.2 Triticum dicoccoides | reverse complement strand
GTCCATCTTGAACACCTTCAAGATCATGTCAAGGTATGTGCTCATTTGAAAGTATTATTAAGCATTTTGATCTATCCTTATAGATCTTGATGCTCAATGCTCAAGCAGCTTAATCCAGGCTTTCCATTGAAAAACACCTTTCAAATAACCCTATATGCTTTCTAGAAATTCTACATCATTTCTGATCATCAATATGTCAACAACATATACTCATCAGAAATTCTATAGTGCTCCCACTCACTTCTTTGGAAATACAAGTTTCTCATAAACTTTGTACAAACCCAAAATCTTTGATCATCATCAAAGCATACATTCCAACTCCGAGATGCTCACTCCAGTCCTTAGAAGGATTGCTGGAGCTAGCATACCTTTTAGCATCCTTAGGATCGACAAAAACTTTCTGATTGTATTACATACAACCTTTCCTCACGAAAACTGGTAAGGAAACTCGTTTTGATATCCATCTGCTAGATTTCATAAATACAGCTAATGCTAACATGAATCCGACGGACTTTAAGCATCGCTACGGATGAGAAAATCTCATCGTAGTCAACTCCTTGAGCTTGTGAAAAACTTTTCGCCACAAGTCGAGCTTCATGGACGGTGACATTACCATCCACGTCCGTCTTCTTCTTAAAGATCCATTTATCTTAATGGCTTGCCGATCATCGGGCAAGTCCACCAAAGTCCATGGATCCGTTCTCGGATTTTATGGCCTCGAGCCATTTATCGGAATCCGGGCCCACCATCGCTTCTCCATAGCTCGTAGGTTCATTGTTGTCCAGCAACATGACTTCCAAGACAGGATCACCTTACCACTCCGAAGTAGTACGTGTCCTTGTCGTCCTACGAGGTTTGGTAGTGACTTGATCCGAAGTTTCATGATCAATATCATAAGCTTCCACTTCAATTGGTGTAGGTGCCACAGGAACAACTTCCTGTGCCCTGCCACACACTAGTTGAAGAGACGGTTCAATAACCTCATCAAGTCTCCACCATCCTCCCACTCAACTCTTTCGAGAGAAACCTTTCCTCGAGAAAGGACCCGATTCTAGAAACAATTCATATTGCTTT
>NW_021260048.1:0-963 GCF_002162155.2 Triticum dicoccoides | reverse complement strand
GGACGCGTCTATGTGTCGGTCATCAACACTCGCAGTTTTGGCCGATTCTGGCCCGTTTCATGAACTATTACTCACTGTTTTGGGGTCCCAGAGTGATTTCCACGATTAACAAATCCTGGGATGCGTTTACGTGTCGGTCATCAACACTCACAGTTTTGGCCGATTCTAGCCCGTTTCATGGACTATTACTCACTGTTTTGGGGTCCGAGAGTGACTACCACGATTAACAAACCCTGGGATGCGTTTACGTATCGGTCATCAACATTGGCAGTTATGGCCGATTCTGGCGCATTTCATGGACTATTACTCACTGGTTTGGGGTCATGGAGTGATTACCACGATTAACAAACCCTGGGATGCGTCTATGTGTCTGTCATCAACACTGGCAGCTTTGGCCGATCCTGGCCCGTTTCACGGACTATTACTCACTGTTTTGGGGTCCCAGAGTGATTTCCACGATTAACAAATCTTGGGATGCGTTTACTTGTCGATCATCAACACTGGTAGTTTTGGCCGATTCTGGCCCGTTTCATGGACTATTACTCACTGTTTTGGGGTCCAGGAATGATTACCACGATTAACAAACCCTGGGACGCGTCTACGTGTCGGTCACCAACACTGGCAGTTTTGGCCGATTCTGGCCCGTTTCATGGACTATTACGCACTGTTTTGGGGTTGGAGAGTGATTTCCACTATCAACAAACCCTGGGATGCGTTTACGTCTCGGTCATCAACAGTGGCAGTTTTGGCCTATTCTGGCCCGTTTCATGGACTATTACTCATTGTTTTTGGGTCCCGAAGTAATTTCCACGATTAACAAACCCTGGGATGTGTTTACGTGTCGGTCATCAATACTGCTAGTTTTGGCCGATTCTGGCCTGTTTCATCGATATTACTCACTGTTTTGGGGTCCCAGAGTGATTTCCACGATTAACAAACCCTGTGATGCGTTTACGTGTTGGT
>NW_021260047.1:0-1864 GCF_002162155.2 Triticum dicoccoides | reverse complement strand
TGTAGGTTGCTCCGGGCGCGTTTAGCCGTGTCCGGTCGCTTAACGACCGGACTCGAGAATTGCCTTAAGAGGCTGCACTGTACTTCTGCCGCGAGAGCCGCTGTATGTTCCTCCGTTCAGAGAGAGCGTTCAGTGTTTCCGTTGACCGTGATAAATCCTCGAGGGCCTGGCATCTTGAGCTTGAGGTATGCGTAGTGCGGCACCGCGTTGAACTTTGCAAATGCGGTACGTCCGAGCAGAGCATGATAGCCACTGCGGAACGGAACTATGTCGAAGATTAACTCCTCGCTTCGGAAGTTATCCGGGGATCCGAAGACCACTTCTAGTGTAACTGAGCCTGTACAATTGGCCTCTACACCTGGTATGACGCCTTTAAAGGTCGTCTTTGTGTGTTTAATCCTTGAGGGGTCTATGCCCATTTTGCGCACTGTATCCTGATAAAGCAGGTTCAGGCTGCTTCCGCCGTCCATCAGGACTCTGGTGAGGTGAAATCCATCGACGATTGGGTCTAAAACCAATGCGGCGAATCCGCCGTGGCGGATGCTGGTGGGGTGGTCCCTTCGATCAAAAGTGATCGGGCAGGAGGATCATGGGTTGAACTTCTGGGCGACTGGCTCCATCGCGTATACATCCCTGAGTGCACGCTTCCGCTCTTTTTGGGTATGTGGGTTGCGTATATCATGTTCACCGTCCGCACTTGTGGGGTGAAACCCTTCTGTCCTCTATTGTTCGACGGTCGGGTCTCTTCCTCATCATCGCTATGTAGCCCCTTGTCATTGTTCTCGGCAATTAGCTTGCCTGCCTGCTTGAATACCCAACAGTCCCTGTTGGTGTGGTTAGCTGGCCTTTCAGGGGTGCCGTGTATCTGGCACGAGCGATCGAGTATTCGGTCCAAATTGGACGGACCCGGAGTAGTTCTTTTGAATGGCTTTTTCCGCTGACCGGGTTTAGAGCCTCTGAATCCGGCATTGACTGCCGTATCCTCATTATTATCGCCGTTAATGAGGCGTTTGTTCTTGTTGCGACGCGACCTGCCATTGCGGTCCTTCATATCCGGACTGCCAGAATTTTTGCTGAGGTTGTTGCTGCGGACTAGCCAGCTGTCCTCTCCCGTGCAGAAGCGGGTCATGAGTGATGTGAGGGCTGCCATGGATTTCGGCTTTTCCTGTCCCAGGTGCCCGGCAAGCCACTCGTCGCGGATGTTATGTTTGAAGGCCGCGAGGGCCTCCGCATCCGGACAGTCGACGATTTGTTTTTCTTAGTTAAGAACCGTGTCCAGAATTGTCTGGCCGATTCGTCTGGCTGCTGAATTATATGGCTTAGGTCGTCAGCGTCTGGTGGTCGCACATACGTGCCCTGGAAGTTATCAAGGAATGCGGCTTCCAAGTCCTCCCAACACCCAATTGATTCTGCTGGCAAGCTGTTGAGCCAATGCCGAGCTGGTCCTTTAAGCTTGAGTGGGAGGTATTTGATGGCGTGAAGATCATCACAGCGGGCCATGTGGATATGAAGGAGATAGTCTTCGATCCAAACCGCGGGGTCTGTTGTGCCATCATAAGATTCAATATTCACGGGTTTAAACCCTTAGGGGATTTGATGATCCATTACTTCATCTGTGAAGCATAGTGGGTGTGCGCCGCCTCTGTATTGGGCTATATCACGACGGAGCTCAAAAGAGCTTTGTCTACTGCGTTCGGCCCGGCCGGACTTGCTGTGTCCGGCGCGACGGTTGTCGTCACGTATCATGGGGCGTCCACGCGATCCATAGATCGATCTTGATTGTCTTGCCTTATCCTCCAATATAGCTCGCAAGTCCAGAGCGTTCCCCTGTGGTCTTGTGCTTTTCGAGCGATGCCGGGGTACG
>NW_021260046.1:0-1002 GCF_002162155.2 Triticum dicoccoides | reverse complement strand
TGGGTTGAATTCATTGAGACTTTCCCTTATGTCATTAAACACAAGAAGGGAAAAGAAAATGTTATTGCTGATGCATTGTCTCGTCGCTATACTATGCTTTCACAACTTGACTTCAAAATATTTGGTTTGGAGACCATCAAAGATCAATATGTGCATGATGCTGATTTTAAAGATGTAATGCATAATTGTAAAGAAGGAAGAATGTGGAACAAGTTTGTTGTTAACGATGGATTTGTGTTTCGTGCTAACAAGCTATGCATTCCAGCTAGCTCCGTTCGTCTTTTGTTGTTGCAGGAGGCGCATGGAGGAGGATTAATGGGACACTTTGGCGTGAAGAAGACGGAGGACGTACTTGCTACACATTTCTTTTGGCCAAAGATGAGACGGGATGTTGAGCGTTTTATTGCTCGCTGCACTACATGTCAAAAAGCTAAGTCACGCCTCAAACCTCATGGTTTATATATGCCTTTGCATGTACCTAGTGTTCCTTGGGAGGATATATCTATGGACTTTGTTTTAGGTTTACCTCGAACAAAGAAGGGGAGGGATAGCATATTTGTTGTCGTGGATATATTCTCGAAAATGGCACACTTTATACCATGTCATAAAAGCGATGATGCTGTTAATGTTGCTGATTTGTTCTTTCGTGAAATTATTCGCTTGCATGGTGTGCCAAATACTATTGTTTCAGATCGTGATACTAAATTTCTTAGCCACTTTTGGAGATGTTTATGGGCTAAGTTGGGGACTAAACTGCTTTTTAGTACTACTTGTCACCCCCAAACTGATGGACAAACTGAAGTAGTCAATAGAACGTTGTCTACTATGCTTAGGGCTGTTTTGAAGAATAATAAGAAAATGTGGGAGGAATGCTTGCCTCATATTGAATTTGCTTATAATCGTTCATTGCATTCTACTACTAAGATGTGCCCTTTTGAAGTTGTTTATGGTTTCCTACCTCGTGCACCTATTGATTTGTTGCCTCTTCCATCTTCGGAGAAG
>NW_021260045.1:0-1053 GCF_002162155.2 Triticum dicoccoides | reverse complement strand
TACTCATTCATGCTTGTTTGTCATGCCTGCTACTGCTTAGAGTTGAGTCAGGTCTGATTCATCGGGGATGAATCAGAGGCGTGTGAACATGTCCTACTGTGTGTGAGCTAAGTGTGTGAACACGATTTGGTAAAAGGTGTCGGTGAGAGGCCATGTAGGAGTACATGGTGGGTTGTCTCATTGAAGCCGTCCTCAGGAACTGAGTTCTGTGTTTGTGATCCATGATTCAGCTACTACCATACATTGGGCCCTGAAATATGACCCCGCTCGACTTCTTAATCACCCTTGTCCTCTGTCCAGGAGTTGCAAGTAGTTTCTGGTGTTTGTAGTATGCTGGAGGCCGTGGACAGCGCTGACCGTAGGGGTGGGCTGTGATGCGGTAGGCACGTGGCCGGGTACACCGGGCGCCCGTTTGGTGTCACGGAACCCTGTTCACATCGTTTGGGGCTGTGAGCGAAACTCTGGCCGGATCTCCTCATGGATGGAACCCGAATAGGCGATAAACCTGGACTAGAGACTTGAGTGTTTAGGTAGGTCGTGGTCTACACCCATGTCGGCTTTCGCTTGAAGTCTGCCGAGCACATGTCGTGTGCAGACGCTAAGTGGTGGAAACATGTATGAAGAAGTACACCTCTGCAGGGTTAACATCATCTATTCGAATAGCCGTGTCCGCGGTAAAGGACTTCTGGGTTGCTTATATCAGTTCATAGACAAGTGAAAGTGGATACTTTAAAATGCGCAAGATAAGCGTGAGTGCTATGGATGGCGTTCTCGTAGGGAGACGGGAGCGGATCCATAGTGGTGTATTGATATGGTGAATATGTGGACTCGTGTGCGCCACCTCAAAAGAGTCGCTTGCAGTCGTAGTTTAGGATAGCCACCGAGTCAAAGCTGGCTTGCTGCAGTTAAACCCCACCACCCCTTTGTTGAAAATGATGCATATGTAGTTAGTTCTGATGTAAGTCTTGCTGGGTACATTTGTACTCACGTTTGCCTATTTTATGTTTTTGCAGAGAGACTTCAGTCTCACTAGTAGTTCCACGTGGACTTCGA
>NW_021260044.1:0-1307 GCF_002162155.2 Triticum dicoccoides | reverse complement strand
GGGAGTTTCATAGGTGGGAATTCAAGTAGCTCTTAGGATATCTTTCTGACGGATGTATGATATGAAATTGGGGTTCGACGTCTAGTGGTCCGCCTATTCACGGTTGGTTTTACAGTGGTCTCGTTGTGTCTTAAAGAGTCCTTGGCTATGCCGACTCGGGGACGCTTCGTATGTCATGTGCACTGCCTTGTACATGATGGTGCTGTACGATCGAGCCCGTGTAGGCCCCACCACGAAAACTTCGGACGAAATCTCTATCATATGTTTGTTCTGGCTTATTTTGCAAGCCAATCCTTTGTTTTGTTTTGAGTTGTGGTATTCGAGTTGCTTCGAAGTCAAATGTTGATTCCATACCTTTTCCAGATGGTGTTCTCATATTCCTATGTGAATACTAATCCTTCTTGATCATCGAGTCTGTCTTGTCAATCCTTTTTTTAACCGGTGTGTCTCTCCTCAAGTGGATCCGTTCACGTCAACATTTGCAAGATCATTTATCACTTCTTCTCAACGGTGTTTGTTTCATCCATCTCCAAGTTGCCTTTGTTTTTCCCACCCTCCCTCCCTTTTGTTTTTCTTCAAGGACTAAGATTTCTTCTTCAAGTATCCATTTTATTGATGGGAAGTTTCTCCATTCTTTTCCGTCAATGTTCTTATCCGGTGATTCTCATGAAGATTCTAATGGAGCTTCAAGTTCGTCATTCCTCGTTCTTTTCTTCTCCGGTGGATTTAATTCAAGCTTTGGTATTAAGCATACCCCTTTTCTTTTTTTCCAATGCTTTTCTTATGCCGGTG
Organism: Triticum dicoccoides; assembly: GCF_002162155.2. Classification (NCBI taxonomy): domain Eukaryota; kingdom Viridiplantae; phylum Streptophyta; class Magnoliopsida; order Poales; family Poaceae; genus Triticum; species Triticum dicoccoides. The sequence continues at coordinate 515 of NW_021260044.1, read as the reverse complement.
CACCTCTTAATCATCCATCTCTCGCTATTAAATTGTTCCGGAGTGCTCAAGATATCTCGAAGATTCGTGTTTCCACTCTGCATTCGTTCAAGCTCTTTCGAGATTGGTATCTCATTCAAGTCATTTAATTCAACCGGTGCAACATCTCTTTTAAATCTTTTCAACGGTGTTCTTTTGAGTGGGCCCTAACCCACAGGTCTTTTTCCAGGATCTTACCTGACTCTTCTTATTTTTCCCGGAGGTATTCTGAATTTTTTTTCGAAGTTTGACGTAAGAATGATTTATCATCAGTCAAATGTTTTCTCCAACATCTTTCAAATTTTCTTCACCGTTGGCTCAACCTCTTCGTTTGGATTCTTCCGGAGTGTCTAAATAATTCTTGGTGGTGTTTCTCGTTGTCATTCTCATCATTTGAAGACCGAAGAAGAGTTTCTCTTTAATCTTGCTCTATTCTCTTCAAGATTCATGGTGCTAGCTTGTTGCCATCCTCTCATAATTGTTTTCGATTGTGAGAA
>NW_021260043.1:0-1137 GCF_002162155.2 Triticum dicoccoides | reverse complement strand
GCCTCGCTGGATTCTATAGGCGTTTTGTGAGAGATTTCAGCACCATTGCTGCACCTCTCAATGAGCTTACAAAGAAAGATGTGTCTTTTCTTTGGGGTACCGCACAGGAAGAAGCCTTCTCGGTATTGAAAGATAAGTTGACACATGCTCCTTTACTCCAACTTCCTGATTTTAATAAGACTTTTGAGCTTGAATGTGATGCTAGTGGAATTGGATTAGGAGGTGTGTTATTACAAGATGGCAAACCTGTTGCATACTTTTCTGAAAAATTGAGTGGGCCTAGTCTGAATTATTCTACTTATGATAAAGAATTATATGCTCTTGTTCGGACTTTAGAAACATGGCAACATTATTTATGGCCCAAAGAATTTGTTATACATTCTGATCATGAATCTTTGAAACATATTAAAAGTCAAGCGAAACTGACTCGTAGACATGCTAAATGGGTTGAATTCATTGAGACTTTTCCTTATGTCATTAAACACAAGAAGGGAAAAGAAAATGTTATTGCTGATGCATTGTCTCGTCGCTATACTATGCTTTCACAACTTGACTTCAAAATATTTGGTTTGGAGACCATCAAAGATCAATATGTGCATGATGCTGATTTTAAAGATGTAATGCAGAATTGTAAAGAAGGTAGAATGTGGAACAAGTTTGTCGTTAACGATGGATTTGTGATTCGTGCTAACAAGCTATGCATTCCAGCTAGCTCCGTTCGTCTTTTGTTGTTGCAGGAGGCGCATGGAGGAGGATTAATGGGACACTTTGGCGTGAAAAAGACGGAGGACGTACTTGCTACACATTTCTTTTGGCCAAAGATGAGACGGGATGTTGAGCGTTTTATTGCTCGATGCACTACATGTCAAAAAGCTAAGTCACGACTCAATCCTCATGGTTTATATATGCCTTTGCCTGTACCTAGTGTTCCTTGGGAGGATATATCTATGGACTTTGTTTTAGGTTTACCTCGAACAAAGAAGGGGAGGGATAGCATATTTGTTGTCGTGGATAGATTCTCGAAAATGGCACACTTTATACCATGTCATAAAAGCGATGATGCTGTTAATGTTGCTGATTTGTTTTTTCGTGAAATTATTCGCTTGCATGGTGTGCCAAATACTATTGTTTCAGATC
>NW_021260042.1:0-1018 GCF_002162155.2 Triticum dicoccoides | reverse complement strand
CCCCCCCTTGATCACCAGATATCGCCTATTCTCCTCTATACTGCTTGCATTAGAGTAGTGTAGCATGTTACTGCTTTCCGTTAATCCTATTCTGATGCATAGCCTGTCATTGTTGCTACAGTCATTGATACCTTACCCGCAATCCTAAATGCTTAGTATAGGATGCTAGTGTTCCATCAGTGGCCCTACACTCTTGTCCGTCTGCCATGCTATACTACTGGGCTGTGATCACTTCGGGAGGTGATCACGGGCATATACTATATACTTTACACTGTTACATTACCTGTGATACTGTTCGGAGTTGGGGGCTGAAGGGGCAGGTGGCTCCATCCCGGTAGAGGTGGGCCTGGGTTCCCGACGGCCCCCGACTGTTACTTTGTGGCGGAGCGGCAGGGCAGGTTGAGACCACCTAGGAGACAGGTGGGCCTGGCCCTGTTCGGCATTCGCGGATATTTAACACGCTTAACAAGATCTTGGTATTTGATCTGAGTTGGCTACGAGCCTATACGCACTAACCATCTACGCGGGAGTAGTTATGGGTATCCCGACGTCGTGGTATCAGCCGAAGCACTTCAGACGTCAGCGACGGAGCGGCGCGCGCCGAATTGGACTGGAACACCACTAGGCTAGGTCTGCTTTCGGCCGCGTACGCAACGTGCAGGTGTGCTATGGGCGATGGGCCCAGACCCCTGTGCGCTTAGGTTTAGACCGGCGTGCTGGCCTCTCTGTTGAGCCTAGGTGGGGCTGCGACGTGTTGATCTTCCGCGGCCGGGCATGACCCAGGAAAGTGTGTCCGGCCAAATGGGATCAAGCGTGTTGGGTAAGTTGGTGCACCCCTGCAGGGAAGTTAATCTATTCGAATAGTCGTGATCTTCGGTAACAGGACGACTTGGAGTTGTACCTTGACCTTATGACAACTAGAACCGGATACTTAATAAAACACACCCTTCCAAGTTCCACAGACAACCCGGTGATCGCTTTTCCACAGGGCGACGAGGGGAGGATCGCCGGGTAGGAT
>NW_021260041.1:0-836 GCF_002162155.2 Triticum dicoccoides | reverse complement strand
CGCTGGACGCCTCCTCGCCGCACCCCGAGTCGCCCCGGCGCCCGTCCACGCCCCGCCCCCGATCTGGATCGGGGCACGACCCGGCGCCAACCGCCGTCGCCGGAGCCGCTTCACCGGCCCCCGCCCTCGTCCTCGCGCCCAGTCCCCACTCCCTCGACGGCGCCCCTCGCCTTGCCGACCGCGACCGCGCCAGGACGCCCCCACGACGCCGCCGCACGCTCGGTTTCATCCTCGGGCCTCCGCACGCCGCCACCGTCGTCGTCCTCCCCACGGGTCGCCTCCGAGCCCACTGCCACGGTCCCTACTCCCCACCGTGAGCTCCCTTCCTTCCCTTCTCTGTCGCCGGCGCCGTTTCCCCCCCACCCCGCAGCGCCCGCGTGCCGGAGCTCATGCTCTGGGCCGCCCTCGCCACACCGCACCACGCCCACACGTCCCGGTCCTCCTCCTCCCTGTCCCGCAGCTCCATCCGGCGCTCGCGCCGTCCGGCGCTCGCACCGCTGCACCTGCCGCCACCGCGGCTGCTTAGCGCCGCCCTGCCTCCACTGCTGCCCGTCGCCGCCTCCCTGCCGCTAGCCCCGCACCGCTCGCCGTTCGGGCGAAAACCGCACGCCCGTGACCCAGCACCCAGCGCCCGTAACCCGCTATGGCCCCTCTGGCCAATGACATGGGGGCCCCAGCCCCAGAACGTTTAAAAAAAAAGAATTAAAAATAAATAAATAAATGATTTAATAAAATTAATTATTAATTAGTTAATTATCTAATGAATTAATTAAGTTAATTAATCCGGTTTAATTAATTTAATTAACTAGTTGAGTTTAATTAACCTGATCAATTAA
>NW_021260040.1:0-928 GCF_002162155.2 Triticum dicoccoides | reverse complement strand
TTAAACAGAACAATGGAAAGGAAAAATGTGTTTAAACACATATTTCGGGGGTATATCCTTCCCAAGGATAAGCAGAGCATGATATCCATGACAGGATATAATGTAGAAAACCCTTTAGGTAAGGGGAGAGAAATTTCATGACATTACCCATACAACGGTGTTCGGATAATTGAGCAAGAAACATTTAGCATTGGGCTTCGGATGTTCTTGTTGAAAATCAGAGTATCGCAGACATGCTTCGAGATAGCATTGACATGGCCTTCAGGTGAAGATCAGACTTTGGAATCACGAAGGATCCATCTGGAATAACTTGTAGAATAAGTCTTACAATTTCCTCATGGATGAATGGATAACCTTGCTGAAAAGGAATCTATATTGATAGGTCCTCCAGCCGGGGGGGGGGTGCTAGGCATGACATCATGTTAGCGATTCATCAAAGGATCAACATCATAACTCTTGGAAAGGTGTCCCAACCATCATATCTGACCGAGATTCAGATCCGATTGGTGTCAGGATACCTGAGATTCAGGATGTCTGAGAAGAAAAGGCGCAACACAAATCGTTGAAATGGCATTGCAAGCTTCTCGGGAAATGAACTATGGGAGCGGGTTTCTGAAGCAATAGTTCACCATTAAACCAAGGAGAGGACAAGGAGGTGTCTGGTGAACTCAACGGCAATTCACCGAGATTCCCAAAAGATGGATTTCCACCATTAAGTGAACAATGGGATAACATTTGTTAGATCAAATGATATAAGGAAGTATGCTCGAGGAAAACATACACAATTAAACACTGGTTGAAGGGTGCGCCCGAAGTACGGGTTGGGTTGCACGACCAATGTTAGAATGGTGATTCAATTAGCGAAGGACTTAGAATGAACTATCGCCCATTCACTTCAAAGCAATAGGGTTGTTAGAAGTTTTGAATT
>NW_021260039.1:0-918 GCF_002162155.2 Triticum dicoccoides | reverse complement strand
TTCCTGATTTAAATTAAATCCAGAAATATAATTATTGCGCCAGCATGACGTCAGCATGACATCAGTGGTCAACTGTGGCTGGCTGAGGTCAAACCTGACGTGTGGGGGCCACACGTCAGTGACAGGGGGGGTTTAACAGGTTTAAATTAATCCTAATTAGGGATTAGTGGCGCTGGGGCCCACTGTCAGTGTCAGGGGGGGGGGGTTGACTACGGTAATTAGTACTAACTAACCACCTGGCCGACAGGGCCCACGCGTCAGTGACCCTCGGGGGTCAAACCCCAGGTCGGACAGGTCAAACCCCACCGGCGACAAGACGCCGGCGAGGTCCGAGACGGCGGCGAAAGTGCTTTTTGCCATTCCGGCAACCAAATGGACGGCGGAAGGCATCTACGTGTTGCTGAGGTTGAGCCGCGACTATTGGTGGTGGTGGTTGGGCTCGGGGTGGCCGGAGTTGACGGCGGCGAGCTCGGCTGCGGCTGCCGGAGTTCGGGTGCGGTCGGAATCGACGTTGCAGGGGGCTTGGGGAGGCGTTAGTGCGCGCTACGTGCTCCTAGTGAGGTGTGGAGCATGATGGTGTGCTCGGTTGGGTGCTACGGTGACCGTGGCCACGACAGCGACATCGCCGGCGGCGTGGAGCTCTCGGCCAAGGTGGGGCTAGGGCCTAGAGGTCGGGAGAGACCAGGGGAGAAGGGGGAAATGATCCGGGGGCTCACCGCGGGGCTGCAGAGGTGGTTAGCGGGCTCGGGGACGCGCTGGAGACGACGAATTCGACGGCGACGATGATCGGAGCCCGAAGAGGGGAACGGCGACGTGGCGGCGATGCAGGGCTTCCGGGGAGCTGTGGAGCGGTGGGGAGGAAGAGGGAGTCGAGGCGGAGCTCCTGAGCTAGTCGGGGGAGCGAGGGGTGGTCGGAGA
>NW_021260038.1:0-1602 GCF_002162155.2 Triticum dicoccoides | reverse complement strand
GTCAGGATCCGTGCCCGTTCAAGGGGCGCCACCCTCTGTCGCATAGGAAGGCATGCCCGACGCCCTCCTCAGGCAGGGCTCGGGGGATCTTTCTTGGAGAGCCACCGACTTTGCCAAAGTCAAGAGGGAGGCGCTCGGGCACCACTTGGAGGCGTGCTTTAGAGCGCGTTTCCCTCAGGAAGGTATGAGGCAAGGAGCGCTAAACCCTCAGGAGTTCATCGCGAGGAACATTCAGGAGTTACAGGAGTCAAGAGTCATGCGCGGCAGCCGCCGCCTACCCGCCACAGCCCCCCATCCAGGCAAGGATAGCGGGCTGCGCGTCTGCATCGACGTACCAGGGCTCAACCGAGCCGCGTCTCAGGAGCGCCTCTGGCCTTTGCGCGTGGGGCGTTGTGAGGGTCCACCTCACAACTACATTCGCATGCCACTCGGCTTGCCGAACGCGGTAGCCGCTCATCAGCGCCTGCTGAGGAGCATTCTCAAGGCTCAGGAGGTCAGGCGTTGCGCGGTCCTGGCGGAGATGGAGATGGCCCTCGAAGATCCACCTGTGCCCCCAGAGCCTCCCGAGGCTCCAGGTTCCGAGGGCTCGTGAGGGTCGGCTTCCTCACCGCGCGTCGTCCGCTACTTCAGCATCCTTTCATCTTCAACTGTATCAGGTGACATCTTTCAAAGTTCCATTTTCAGCTGGGAGCGCCCACAGGGCTGCATCATTCCCAGGTCGCGTGGGTCCGTCCCTGCAGCATGTATCTGTTTTGCTTATGCTCTTTACCTACCTTGTTGGGGGCGCCCCTCGGGCTGCATTATCCCCAAGCTGCTCGGGCCTGACCCAGTGGTGTTTGCTTTTTCTGCATCTATCTAAGTGGATTTGCTCCTTCATGCTTAACATGCTTGACCTAATCGCCTGCTCAATTGACACCTACCTTTGGAGCCGCTCGCTCTGGCACGGCACTTGCGTACGGGTCCGTCCCTGCAACGCCAATAAATCTGAGTGGCCGAGCTCTGGCCGCGGCAGCCCGGTAAGGCGCCACCTCACCAGGCCCTCAGTGCCCCAATCACTCCCTCGGAGCGACCAATGGTTGGCTGGCAACCGTAACGACAGACCTTGTTTCCCCTCATGATTGATATGCAGGACCCACTCTAGAAGTAACACTGGGGACGTCGCGAGCTTTCTCTCCTTCTCTCCGGGATGATCCGCTTGCATGTTAAAAGGGGGGCGCCTGAGCATCGCGACTCATGGGCTCTTACTGGCTCTCCAGCCCTCACCCCTGGCCTTGACCCACGGCATCGCGACCTGTCATACCAGCGACGGCTGAGCTCACTCGAAGGCCGGGACCTGAGGACGTAGAGCATTAAGGAAAGTGTGGGGAAGAGGGAAGAAGCTCACGAGGACCTAACCCAGCAACACCTCAGCTGCCGCCACGCAGGCCCAACACCCCGTCGAAAACTACCCCCCAACCTATAAGATAAGTCATGTGAAAACTGGATCGACTCAGCGCTAAACCCTCGCCAACTGCAGCTCTGTCACAGCAACGTTGCCTGCCTTTCTTGCCCAGCGGAGGCTGCTTGAGCGCTAAAGGGGACCTCCTGAGCATTGCGACTCAG
>NW_021260037.1:0-1814 GCF_002162155.2 Triticum dicoccoides | reverse complement strand
TGTATTTGCAAAGGTGGTGGCACGTCTCCCGCGATCGACGAAGCCCATGAATTGACTCTGGATCCTGTCATGATTAGTAGAACAAGAAACAAAACCCAAAAATAATGTTCCTATAACTACTAGGATGTGGTGGTAAAACGCTCACAGTAAAGCAAATATCAATGTCTTACACGTTCTTACCATGCAGCAGGCGGTGATCGGCAACCAGCGGTGTCAAGTAACTCCGAATATTGAGTAAAGCGATTGCCAGGGGAGCATACGTATACACGGTGTAGAAATATGTGGAGCTGGGTTGGCTATATATGGTAGCAAAAGATTAGCAATAATCAATTCAAAGATGCAATGTTGAATAAACGCTCAACGACGGTACTGTGCTGGTCCTAGGCTAGACCGGATGATAGAGGCGGGGTGTCCCGATCTTTCGATGAGATGATACTACCGATTTGGTGGAGACGACTTTGACGATCCGACTACAAACGAGCACGACGTTGCGCCTTAGCAATCGCTAAACCAATCTCCTGAGGTTACTGACGATGCCGGAAGCACGGTCAGCCTGACCACGAAGGTCTATTCCTGCAAGCAATCGAAGAACGAGCAAGAATATGATAAAGCAATCTGAATATTGCAAATATATATGAGGTATTGATAACGGTGGGGATCCGTAAGCGGTCTTGGTCTGGTCGTTGGACACAAACGAAGTACACGAAGTTGCAATGGCTAACTTTTAACTAAACAAATCCCAAGGAAAAGCTACTAGATGGATCTACTTATATAGGAGCAAGGGGTGGCGGCCAAGGAGGTGGGAGGACGTCCCAAGGCAGCCTAAAACTAAATCTAGGTCGTACAAGGCCAATGGGCCCAAGTGGAGGTGATGTAACACCTTTGGACTTGTAGTTTGACTCGGATTCTGCTACAGCATCAGATTGTTTCGTCCACAACTCAACGCTCCGGACGAATTTGAAGGTGATTCAATTGGGTTGGAAAGTGCACGAAATCTAGTTTCCAAGAAAAAAAGAATCACCCAATTCGGAGTCCGTATGAAAAACTTGTGTGCATTTTGAGTCAGGTGTGTCTGTGCAGTCCGAATCTGAATCCAGAACGTGAGAGACTTGGACTCTATCTTCTCTTGGGCCAAAAGTGACGTGAGAGAACTTTTTGGACAGCAAATAAACATCTCTTTCTTCCTTATCTTCATATGTGGATTGTACAAATGTCCCATACACCTGCAATTAGACAAAACACAAAAGTGTGTGAAGTATTTTTGTTCTGGATAACATAAATAGATTATTGAATAGTTTGCACTAGAAATCACCTGACAAATATGCATATATGCAATATTTTTGGTCATATCCAAGGTAGTTATGTCCTCATCATCCTCCCCTTCTTGAAAATAAAGCCGTCCTCGACGTTGCTTAATCTGAAATGTGGCTAACAAAAGAGACAAGGTGTACATGTTGTATATGTATATGTCATCCATTTTTACTTCCCTTGATTTTTGCATATATGACACATGAATAGATGAGTAACTTGCATAGTTCATAAAATCTAAAGCCAAAAAATTAGCACAAGAAGTAGAAAGCATGAAAATATTGCAACTCAGTTTGCACATATAAGTGAAGCTCTTATTCATTTCAAAAGATTGACAATGTTCATCATTAAACCATCCCAACATTGGTGAATAAACCTTACTTGCATCAAATTTACATGCTACAACATGCTTAAATAAGCAAACATGCAATAAGTCATTCAACACAGAATCATCACCAAGATTAGAGGTCATATCAAAATGATTAAACATTGGTTCTTTTGCATCA
>NW_021260036.1:0-1587 GCF_002162155.2 Triticum dicoccoides | reverse complement strand
TTTTTTTTGGCCACCACCATATTCATCAAACAAATCTGGATTAAATCTCTGTTGATTATCTCCAATCTCCCTTTGTGGGTAATCAAAATTAGACGGTGGCTTGTAAGGTCCCTGTTGAATATCTGCGCCAAATCTCATGTTGCTTCTTTGGATTTCTTGTGTACTTTGAAATTCTCTTCCGATCAGCCGGATCATACATAAGGCAACTCATTTAAGTTAATTTCTGTATGAATAGTAGCCTTCAGAAGACTAGCTGCAGTGACATTTGATGCACTTAGCCTATCTCTTATGGGTGACCTTGATATGCCTGCATCATTATCTGGATCTGGTGACTGAGATTTCTTCGAAAAATACCGATCCATAGCCTAGAACAATCAAAGTCCCCGAAGAATAACAAATCATAAAATTAGGGCAAAAAAATCAATATCATACTAGGATATTAGACTATATAGAACATACATAAGAGAGAGGGAGAAGATGAGGCAATGTAATCTAATTAGCTGAAATTTTGGGGTACAATTGTTGCCGCTCTCGATCTGGCTATGGCCGGTAGAGGCGGCCTCGCGGCGAACAGACGAAGCAGAGATCAGATGCGAATTGGAAAAGAGGAAGACGATGAGGCATACGGGCGTGCGGCTGCGTAGGTAACAAATCACGGTGATTGTGCTAAAAACATCACGGTGATTAATTACGGCAAGGAGTCAAGGACCTCTCATGGGCTGTTCACTTTTGGGCCCTTTTACTTATTCGCTAACGTGAGAACCTTTCGTTGATGGGGCCAGGCATAATTTTTTAATGGGTTCACATCAAGTAAACATGCATCTGCATGCACGCAAGGAGCAAAATCCGTTGGGTTCAGTTGAACCCAACGCTTGTACGTTGGCTCTGCCGCTGAAGTGTGTGCCTCATTAAGGCAAACAATTTTGCCTTTTGGATTAGGACTCCGATAAGTGTTACATGTGCGGCACGAAGCAATTCCGTCCTGACGTTTTTTGATGCAAGTTTAGTTGTCTGTTTGGATGGCAAGTTTCAGTTTTTTGGTGGTTTTTTTTGGATGGCAATTTTGAGTTGTAAAAAATGTTTGGGTGGTGTTACTTTCAGGGGCGGAGCCAGGATTCGGACATGAGGGGGGCGAGAAAAATAATAATGGCTTAAGGGACACAATATAACAAATTAGCCTCAAAAGTAGCATTGATATGGATGCGCAGCAATATATATTTGATAACCCATTTGATAATACTAACAAGATACAATTTTATTGGTTTAATATTAGCTTTAGCATGTACGTCAGACGGATTTATATTTTTGGTAGCATGATATTTGAGCTGAAAGTACGCCTTCTTATAAAAAGTAAATCTACATTAGCTGTATCCCTCCTCTTCGTATATACTCCAATCATTGAAACCTTAAACAAAGAGTGCAATTAGCTTTCGAAATTGTAATGTTCCACATATAATTTGCAGATCAAACCACTAATTCACCAAGAATTTAAATTTGTCATGTGTGTTAGATCTGACAAATTCATCGGCAGTTCGTTGTTGTACTACTACTCTGGTGACATACCTTGAAATTGATGTAGTATGATGC
>NW_021260035.1:0-1157 GCF_002162155.2 Triticum dicoccoides | reverse complement strand
ATCTGAGTCGAAGCTAGCGTCGACGTAACCCTTTACGACAAGCTCTTCATCTCCTCCATAAACGAGAAACATGTCCTTTGTCCTTTTCAGGTACTTCAGGATATTCTTGACTGCTGTCCAGTGTTCCTTGCCGGGATTACTTTGGTATCTAGCTACCAAACTCACGGCAAGGTTTACATCAGGTCTGGTACACAGCATGGCATACATAATAGATCCTATGGCTGAAGCATAGGGGATGACACTCATCTCTTCTTTATCTTTTGCCGTGGTCGGTGACTGAGCCGAGCTCAATCTCACACCTTGTAACATAGGCAAGAACCCCTTCTTGGACTGATCCATTTTGAACCTCTTCAAAATCTTATCAAGGTATGTGCTTTGTGAAAGACCTATGAGGCGTCTCGATCTATCTCTATAGATCTTGATGCCTAATATGTAAGCAGCTTCTCCAAGGTCCTTCATTGAAAAACACTTATTCAAATAGGCCTTAATGCTGTCCAGAAATTCTATATTATTTCCCATCAAGAGTATGTCATCTACATATAATATGAGAAATGCTACAGAGCTCCCACTCACTTTCTTGTAAACGCAGGCTTCTCCATAAGTCTGCATAAACCCAAACGCTTTGATCATCTCATCAAAGCGAATATTCCAACTCCGAGATGCTTGCACCAGCCCATAAATGGATCGCTGGAGCTTGCATACTTTGTTAGCGTTCTTAGGATCGACAAAAGCTTCCGGCTGCATCATATACAGTTCTTCCTTAAGATGCCCGTTAAGGAATGCTGTTTTGACGTCCATCTGCCATATCTCATAATCATAGTATGCGGCAATTGCTAACATGATTCGGACGGACTATAGCTTCGCTACGGGAGAGAATGTCTCGTCGTAGTCAATCCCTTGAACCTGTCGATAACCCTTAGCGACAAGTCGAGCTTTATAGATGGTGACATTACCATCCGCGTCTGTCTTCTTCTTAAAGATCCATTTGTTTTCTATCGCTCGCCGATCATCGGGCAAGTCTGTCAAAGTCCATACTTTGTTTTCATACATGGATTCTATCTCGGATTTCATGGCTTCAAGCCATTTGTTGGAATCTGGGCCCGCCATCGCTTCTTCATAGTTCGAAGGTTCACCGTTGTCTAACAACATGATTTCCA
>NW_021260034.1:0-2684 GCF_002162155.2 Triticum dicoccoides | reverse complement strand
ACGAAGAAGAGCTCTAGCATTTGGATGGAGTTTTGCAAAAGGGAATATTGTTTCATCAAATACAACATCACGAGAAATATAGATACGTCCAGTGGAGATCTCAAGACACTTGTACCTTTTGTGAAGATTACTATAACCAAGAAACACACATTGAGTAGACCGAAATCGATGATACTTTTTCCCAATATTGTGATTTTTTCTGAAATCGATAACTTTTTTTCAGTTGTCGGTTGAACCAAAACTAGCTTTGATGTGTGCAAAATAACCACAGATATGAGTTGAACCATTCATCACCCCTCCTATTATCGCCCTCTACCCCTTCGTTGCAGCTCGCCCAACGTAGTGCACTGGAGGCTGGCACACGCGAGACGCCTGGCGCTCGCGGATCGCCCTATGCACCAGAAGGCTACGTCTATAGCAAGAAAAGTGACTGCAGCGGGAATCAATTAAGCAGCCTTTGTGCTTGCTCTATTTTTTGAATATTTAATTTGTGCTTGCTTGCTAGTTAGCTAGCATTGTACCTCTAAAAAAAGGCTTTCGATGTGCCACACCCCTAGGCTTGCCAATTTTACACCTTTTTCCGCATATGTAAGAAATACAAAAATATTACGGTTTTTGATTTTTTTATTCACAAATTTAAGAAATGTTTACCTTTCAAAAAAAATTGTTAATTTTTTAAAAAACTGTATGGTTTGGAATTTGTGTTCAACATCAATTGTTGGAATTTTTTAATATATTTTGAAGAAATGTTGAAATTTATAAATTTTTCTTACACAATTCGAAATTCCAAATTATTAACCACTTTCAAGAAATGGTTAGGATATAAGAAAATGTTCAGGTTGATTGATAATGATTAAAATTGTTAATAACCAAAGCATTAAATTAGGGAAAACTACATGCTCACGGATGTACCCGTCTGGAATAGTCTAGCACAATCCTCTCAACTAGAGCTATTTTGGGGACTGAATAAATGACTTCAACTTCTTGCAACCACCGGCCACGGACTGGATAAATTTGCGACACGTCCGGCCATTTTTTGGCTTTTTACGGAGAAAATTTCACGAAATGCAAAACTTGTCAACAACACAAAGAACTTTGCATTTTGCTTTTAATTGGTCTTACAAGGCCATAAACTATTAGGGCCATTTCACGGATGTCGAGAAATGGGGTGCTCCCACAACGGACCCTTCTCGCCTACCCGTCCGAATACCTCCGTTTAACATGGTATTTTTCGGAAATCTCAGGACTAATCACAACTTTTGCAAGCAGATGTGAATACCCATGGTCGGCATTCATGTCAGGTTTGAATGATTTCCGATACCATATGTACGCTGCAACACGTTTGGCCATTTGTCGTCCTTTTTTCACCAGGAAAACTCGAGAGAACATAAAAGTTGTCATTTATGGGTCTTTTTACCGGGAAAACTCCAGAATGCAAAACTTGTCTAAAACCTAAATAACATGGCACGGTACTTTGAATTGGTCATACAAGGCCATGGAAAAATAGAATCCGGTAGACGGATCTCGAGAAAAAACGTTCTCTCAAACGAAGCCTTCTCGCCTACCGGACACCTTATGTGGAACATGGTCTATTCTTGGACATCTTCAAATTGTTCCAAATTTTGCACGCAAGTAAGCATGCCCATTGTAAGCATCCATGTTAGGTTTGAACGATTTCCCACACCCTATGCAAGTTACGACATGTCCGGCCATTTATTGGCATTTTTTCACAAGGAAAACTACAGAAAATGAAAAAAATGCCAAAAACGAAAACAACATGGCATGGTGCCTTCAATTGGTCAACAAAGGCCATGTAGGGTGCGTTTGGTTCCTTGGCAAAAATCGTTTTTGCCTTGCTAGGCTAGGCTTGCCGTTCGGTAGCGCAAAAATACTCTAGCTTTTGGGGGCAGCTAGCCTCGCTCGGCCAGAAAATCCTCGCTCCGCGGGGAGAGCCGATTCGGCTCGCCCTCGACGGCAAAGCCGGAACGAGCGAAAAATTCTAGGCAGAACTCTCCGGATGGATAAGTCCGTCTGCAACAAATCCCTAAATCTACGTTCTCCACTCCGACCTCCTCCTCCACTTTCCCCTCCGATTTTTCCTCATCCCAACGAAATCCTCCGAAGCTGCAGAGATAAATCGAGCGTGTTGGCCCACGTTGCCCTCCACGATTAGCTGAAGGCGCGGCGCATCAGATTTGACAGGGAAAGCTTGCATCCGCCTTGCTCAAGTCTGCATCCGCCCCCATCCGCCTTGCTCAGGTCTGTGTCCGCCTCATCTCTTGATTTCTCCTATGTATGCGTGTGCACTTTTCTTGGCAATAGATCAGCTGGTTCAGGAATTGATTGGTACTAGAAGAAACAAATCATAAATACTAGCTTTCTATACTCCCCGTCATCTTATCCAAGGCTGGATTCTTGTTGGGTGACCTGGCTTTGGGATTAGATTGGTACGGCTAAGGTGATAGAAAACTGTAGTATAATGCCACTGTGGTGTTGGGGTTGGGAAGGATAATGTTGTTGGCAGGCACCCAACTCTTGATTTTTATTCCAAACCAGACTCCAATTGAGTAGCTTATAGGAGTGCATGACAGGAATTGATTTTACTGGAACATGTACAATGCATCTGCATCTGAATCCTTAATTTGGTCTGTACTGAATATGCATACAGAGCTATCTACTTATCA
>NW_021260033.1:0-1668 GCF_002162155.2 Triticum dicoccoides | reverse complement strand
TCTCATGTTTAGTGAATTATGCAATGTATTGATCAAAAGTCACCTTTGTTCTTTCTCAAAATAGAAACAAGGCCGCATGTCCAGTTTACTTTTCTTTAAAACAATAAAATCTAGATACTCTACTGACATGCTAAAAGTGTGTCTACCACTAATTTTTGCTATTTGAAAAGGCAATTTTGTGTTAATACACTCTAGTGTCTATGGGTTCAAAGGCGATGCTAAATGATGCTATTTGTGAAGACGATGGAATTGGAAGACAACGAAAGAGGAGAGCGTGAGAGGAAACTTCTTGTGGGCGAGGCGTATATTACCTCCTATTTCTTTTTCATTATTTATTGCTCAAGTATTGTTTTTATATGCCCTAACATTATTTGTTGCCAATATATTTATTTGTCTTCCAGTTTTAACTTTTTGAAAATAAACAAAAATGTTTCTAACTCCAGACCAAGGAAGACTGTACACGTGAAAATCACGACGCACAATAAGAAGATCCCAGACGATTGGAGATAGTTTCAACCCTGATGAATAAGGGTCGAAAGATAATTTTTCTACCCTAGTGAGAGCTACGTTGGACTGACTGACAACTGCCTGCCTGCCTGCCTTTCGCTAGTTACAACTATTATTTTCAACATGCTAGATAGAGCGCTGATCAGATGATGGTAACAATGGTCGTGCAGGTTCATACATGACAAGTGGCACGACATCGTTACACCCTTCATCTAAAAGTTGTTGGAGATCTCCTTGAGCCAGGTGTACCGTGCGTCCACCACACCTAAAACCATAGGACATTTTCATCAGTGAGCAGAAGCAAGCATCCAGATGTTCTTCATAAATTGAATTCAAGACTGGAAGAAAACACTCACCAGCTGTATTTGAGAATGGGGACTCGCTTTAGTACGCGCAGTCCCAGCCAGCAGTGCTGTTCTAAGGGGGTACCATCACATCGAAAATAGCACAAGGGGTAAGCTCCGTGAAGTAGTGCAGGTTGCCTCCGTTTTCAGGGTGCAGAACTATGGTCTCAGCTAAAGCGTCAACAACAGTGTTTATGTTTATCTTTGCTAGTCGAGCCCTTGAAGTGAGTGGACAGGACAAGAAATAGATGAACAGATGATTTGTCAGCGATAGGGGCATTTCTAAAGAAAATAAGGAAATAGAGGAACAAGCAATGAAACTGCGAACCTACCATCTGAGGTGGTGATCGCATTAATGCTAGCCTCTGAAATACTTCTAGCTCAATCATAGGACATAAGGTGCATGGAACCAAAGATCATCTTGCTGAAGACGGTCATCCCGGGTTGGTTGTGTAGAGGAATGAAAGCATGCTAGGGTAAGCAGAAGTTACATAAATTTATAACTGTACTTCTCTACAACAACAAGGTAGACGAAGCGCCTTTCAGATGGTAAAAGTTGTTTTGGATCACGCATGCAGGTCCTAGATAATGAACCACCACAGCATCGGTATGCACAATATATGGAAACCAGCCATGCTGGAAACACCCACTGACCGCCACTTCTAATTTTGGAGTGAGTTAGGGCAGCCGGACACCACCGACCCATCGGAATTGGTGGGTCGACCAAAATTTGGGTCCGATGCTTGTAATAGCCATTACCATGTCATGCCCATTTGTGAGCATAGTTAGTCTCATGTTTAGTGAATTATGCAATGTA
>NW_021260032.1:0-900 GCF_002162155.2 Triticum dicoccoides | reverse complement strand
AATATCATCGTCCAATATATCAATATTTACCTCTCGATCATTTCGAGACTCCTCGTCATGTCCGTGATCTCATCCGGTACTCCGAAAAAACTTCGGTCACCAAAACACATAACTCATAATACATATCGTCATCGAACGTTAAGCGTACGGACCCTACGGGTTCGAGAACTATGTAGACATGACCGAGACACATCTCTAGTCAATAACCAATAGCGTAACCTGGATGCTGATACGTCTCCAACGTATCTATAATTTTTGATTGCCCCATGCTATATTATCTACTGTTTTGGACTATATTGGTCTTTATTTTCCACTTTTATATTATTTTTGGGACTAACCTATTAACCGGAGGCCCAGCCCAGAATTGTTGTTTTTTGCCTATTTCAATGTTTCGGAGAAACAGAATATCAAACGTAGTCCAAACAGAATAAAATCTTCGGGAACGTGATTTTCTCACCAAATGTGATCTACGAGACTTGGACCCTACTCCAGGGGGTCAAAGAGGAGGTCACGAGGGTGGGGGGCGCCCCCCCCCCCTAGGGTGTGCCCCTGCCTCGTGGGCCCCTCGATGCTCCACCGACGTACTCCTTCCTCCTATATATACACACGTACCCCAAACAATCAGAACAGGAGCCAAAAACCTAATTCCACCGCCGCAACTTTTTGTATCCACGAGATCCCATCTTGGGGCCTGTTCCGGAGCTCCGCCGGAAGAGGGACGTCATCACGGAGGGCTTCTACATCATCCTAGCCTCTCCAATGAAGTCTGAGTAGTTTACCTCAGACCTTCGGGTCCATAGTTAGTAGCTAGATGGCTTCTTCTCTCTCTTTGAATCTCAATACAAAGTTCTCCCCCTCCATTGTGGAGATCTATTCGATGTAATCTTCTTTTTGCGGTGT
>NW_021260031.1:0-998 GCF_002162155.2 Triticum dicoccoides | reverse complement strand
GTGTTAGATATCCCTGAGCTAGTTGGTTAAGCTAGACAACAACTTGGAGAGTTGGAAGATAAAAGCTTGCCTGACTTAGTTCGTTCCAAAGGGATATTCTTGTGTAGTGTGTGTTGAAGAAAGATGATATCTTCATCGATTGGTCCCTGTGATCGATTGTTGGATCTATTATCTTACCCGAACCCTTGATTGAGTATGGGCTATCGTCAAATCAAATCAGAACCAACGATATTCGTAATGTTGTCTTACTCGTGGTTGATCCCTCGAGCATACACCATTATATCTTTTGGGTCTGACCAATGCTATCACTTGTTCACTTAACTATGGAATTCCTTTTAAAAGGAAACCCAGATGAATAGTTGTTGAGCCCATTGACAACATCCTTATCTCCTCCATGATCTTGTTGGACAACAAGTTAGTGTTGGAAACTTTTGAAAGCATTTTCCTCATGCTAGCTCATGCAGTATGTGTTTGATGAAAGGAGTGACTTCCTCTTATACACGTGCATTTGGTGAAAGTTGCCGCCGTGAAATTGAGAAAGTTAGTTTTGCTTCCTCTGGAATCATCCCAAGTCAGTCATGCATACGTGCGAAGAATTCTGTGGTTTGAAGACTTGCAACCTTCAATCTATATGTATCCCTAGCACACCAAGCCACTGATTGATCTGTTCAAGGAGAAGGAGTTCCTTCATAAGAGCTAATCCGGACTTATGTAGGGACTTCGATACCCTCGTTGATGGTTCCCCCTCCTAAACTCGGTAGTGTTTTATTATAAGACTACTTTGTGGTCATGTTTGTCTTGGACAACATGTTCACATGTTGTAGCAGAACCGGCTCGTGTTTTTGGAGCTTGCTATCATAGTTCACTCCCCGAGAATCTCGCAGCGTCATCTCGTCGATTTGTGTTGCAAACTTTCGTTTTTCTTCTTAGACTCGATGAGTCTGGAATATCCTGACACCAACCAGATCTGAATCTCAGGCAGATATGATGGTTTGGAA
>NW_021260030.1:0-1453 GCF_002162155.2 Triticum dicoccoides | reverse complement strand
CTAGTCAAGTAGAGGCATACTAGTGACACTTTGTTTGTCTATGTATTCACACATGTATTATGTTTCCGGTAAATACAATTCTAGCATGAATAATAAACATTTATCATGATTATAAGGAAATAAATAATAACTTTATTATTGCCTCTAGGGCATATTTCCTTCAGTCTCCCACTTGCACTAGAGTCAATAATCTAGATTACACTGTAATGATTCTAACACCCATGGAGCCTTGGTGTTGATCATGTTTTGCTCGTGGAAGAGGCTTAGTCAACGGGTCTGCAACATTCAGATCCGTATGTATCTTGCAAATCTCTATGTCTCCCACCTGGACTAGATCCCGGATGGAGTTGAAGCGTCTCTTGATGTGTTTGGTCCTTTTGTGAAATCTGGATTCCTTTGCCAAGGCAATTGCACTAGTATTGTCACAAAAGATTTTCATTGGACCCGATGCGCTAGGTATGACACCTAGATCGGATATGAACTCCTTCATCCAGACTCCTTCATTTGCTGCTTCCGAAGCAGCTATGTATTCCGCTTCACATGTAGATCCCGCTACGACGCTTTGTTTAGAACTGCACCAACTGACAGCTCCACCGTTTAATGTAAACACGTATCCGGTTTGCGATTTAGAATCGTCCGGATCAGTGTCAAAGCTTGCATCAACGTAACCTTTTACGATGAGCTCTTTGTCACCTCCATATACGAGAAACATATCCTTAGTCCTTTTCAGGTATTTCAGGATGTTCTTGACCGCTGTCCAGTGATCTACTCCTGGATTACTTTGGTACCTCCCTGCTAAACTTATAGCAAGGCATACATCAGGTCTGGTACACAGCATTGCATACATGATAGATCCTATGGCTGATGCATAGGGAACATCTTTCATATTCTCTCTATCTTCTGCAGTGGTCGGGCATTGAGTCTTACTCAATCTCACACCTTGTAACACAGGCAATAACCCTTTCTTCGCTTGATCCATTTTGAACTTCTTCAAAATTTTGTCAAGGTATGTGCTTTGTGAAAGTCCAATTAAGCATTTTGATCTATCTCTATAGATCTTAATGCCTAATATGTAAGCAGCTTCACCGAGGTCTTTCATTGAAAAACTTTTATTCAAGTATCCCTTTATGCTATCCAGAAATTCTATATCATTTCCAATCAGTAATATGTCATCCACATATAATATCAGAAATGCTACAGAGCTCCCACTCACTTTCTTGTAAATACAGGCTTCTCCGAAAGTCTGTATAAAACCAAATGCTTTGATCACACTATCAAAACGTTTATTCCAACTCCGAGAGGCTTGCACCAGTCCATAAATGGATCGCTGGAGCTTGCACACTTTGTTAGCTCCCTTTGGATCGACAAAACCTTCCGGTTGCATCATATACAACTCTTCTTCCAGAAATCCATTCAGGAATGCAGTTTTGACATCCATCTGCCAAATTTCATA
>NW_021260029.1:0-723 GCF_002162155.2 Triticum dicoccoides | reverse complement strand
AGGACCCCAAAACAGTGAGTAATCCAAGAAATGGGCCAAAACTGGCCAAAACTGCCAGTGTTGATGACCGACAGGTAAATGCACCACAGGGTTCGTTAACCATGGAAACCACTCCGGGACCCCGAAATAGTGAGTAATAGTCCATGAAACGGGCCAGAATCGGCCAAAACTGCCAGTCTTGATGACCGACACGTAAGCGCACCTTGCGCTTCAACAACTATGGAAATCTCTTCGGGACCCCAAAACAGTGAGTAATAATCCAAGATACGGGTCAGAATCGGCCAAAACTGCGAGTGTTGATGAACGACACATAAACGCACCACAGGGTTCGTTAACCATGGAAACCACTCTAGGACCCCAAAACAATGAGTAATAGTCCATGAAATGGGCCACAATTGGCCAAAACTGCCAGTGTGGATGACCGACACGTAAGCGGACCTTGGGGTTCAACAATTATGGAAATTGCTTCGTTACCCAAAAACGGTGAGTAATAATCAAAGAAACGGGCTAGAATCGGCCTAACTGTTAGTATTGATGACCGACACATAAACGCACCACATGGTTCGTTAACCATGGAAACCACTTCGAGACCCCAAAACAGTGAGTAATAGTCCATGAAACGGCCCAAAATCGGCCAAAACTGCCAGTGTTGATGACCGACACGTAAGCGCACCTTGGGGTTCAACAACTATAGAAATCGGTCCGGGACCCCAAAACAGTGAG
>NW_021260028.1:0-617 GCF_002162155.2 Triticum dicoccoides | reverse complement strand
GCCGCCTCGACACCGTCGCCGCCCCGCGTCGCGCCCCGACGCCGTCGCCGCCCCGCGTCGCCACCCCGATGCCGTTGTCGTCCCGCCTCTGCCTCGCCGTCGCCGCCCCGCGCCGCCGTCGCCTCTCGCTTTGGTCAGGGACGGCATCCCCCTCTTCCCCCCTGTTTTTTTGCAAATATATATGTGTTTTTTCCTGATTATATGTATATGTATGCAAAAGAATGAGAGGAAAAAGGAAAGAAGAAGAGGAAGAAAGGAGAAGAAGAGGGGAGAGGAAGACGAGGAGAAATAAATAAGAAGAAGAAAAAAAAGAAGAAAAAGAAGAGGAGAAGAAGAAAGGAATAGAGGAGAAGAAGAGAAAAATAGAATATATATTCTATTTTCTCTTCTTCTCCTATATTCCTTTCTTCTTCTCCTCTTTTTTTCTTCTTTTTTTTCTTTGACACGTGGGGGGGGGGTCGATATACCCCCTCCCGATAACTTCAACGCGAGGGGGGGTCGATATACCCCCTCCCGATAACTTCAACACGAGGGGGGGTCGATATACTCCCTCCCCGATAATATTATTTTCCCATGTACGTATGTCGTGTCGATATAAACTCCCGATAACTTCAACA